>NW_022170819.1:33010865-33025996 GCF_008802855.1 Photinus pyralis | reverse complement strand
GATTAGTAGATTAAACTTTTTGAACAAAAAATTCGAGATTTGCAGATAACCAAATAATAAACGAAGCTCAGTGTAAATTGATATATTGCAAAACGTGTTTTATTACGCCGCGCTGCTATAGCGTATCTTTGAATATAAAATTAGGAAGAAATCTAACTAAATGGGAACTTGTGGTTCTGTGACAATCGGCAGAGAGGCAAGGTGTACCTCTCCCACTTTTATAATAATATAATCGGTTTTATAGCGAATATTATGCTACGAATTGCGTTTGAACTGAAGATTTCAATACCTACTGTGTTCTTTTGTTGGTACGTATTAAGGCTGATTCTCACTATACATAACGTTTCCATACCATATCCATTCCATAACCATTCCGTAAATTATTATAGGCTACGAAATTGACCTTTAAGTGATATGTGCGTAAGACATTCAGTCGCGCGCTAATACACATTCGCCTTCCATATGGGAACGGAAAGGAGAATGTGTATTAGCGCGCGGCTAAATGTCTTACGCACATATCACTTAAAGGTCAATTTCATAGGTATAATAATTTACGGAATGGTTATGGAAAGGATATGGTATGGAAACGTTATGTTAAGTGAGAAAATACTCGCGCGCGCTTTAAATGAAAACGTTGCCGATCCAATTGAGATACATAAAATGTTATAGAACAAAAATTGGAGACAATTAAATGTACTACAAAAAAGTCCGCGATGGACGGCATATATCTATCTTTAATAGTTTAGCCATATCAACCATTTAAAGTGGCGCATCTTAATTGCGTTGGCATTCATAGTATCTTTGATTGCTTATCATATATTAAGGGTTGAAGATACATATATGCCATCCGGACTTTTTTGTAGGAAATTAAATTCTCTACAGTTTATCTTTTACAACTTTTTTTGTATCTCTTTTTGTTTTCTTAGCGTTTGTGAAAAAATGTACGCACATCTAAATTTGAACTTTTCATAAACTTTTTAGTTAAAACAGAATCTGGCGTAGGTACGACTCGAACCCTTGACCTGCATCTTTTAATAATTTCAGGTCCTTTTGGAGGTTGGGATCTCAGATTAACAGAATCTGAGGTTGGGATGATCGAAGCGTTGTAAAAATTGAAACTGTCGTTATTTTTTTGACATTCTGCTCTAAGCGCAAAGGAGATATGGGAAAATGGAAAATGAAAAAAAAGATAAGTTCTTATTTTCATGTTTATTATTAGTGTCTAGTTTTAGTGATCGAGCTCCTAGCGAGTATATAATTTGGTGTCTGTCCGTTTGTCCGTTAGCACGACATCTCGAAAACGAATGAGACGATTACGATGAAATTTTGCAGGTAGTATCAAATTTGTCGATCAGAGGTCGTGAATTGGTACTGTAGCCCAAAAAATAAGGAAGGCCCTTTTGACATCTCCGTTAGTTATGAACTGAATTGCATGAAATATGGACTTTAACTTTAGCAATATAATACGCAATGGCAAAAGTTGAGCCTAATCGATTCAAAATTCATAGTGCTCTTTTGGTATCTCCGTTAGTTATGGATCGAATTGCAAACTTTTTTATTTATAAATGTATTTAAATGACATGTGATATATTTGATGCACTTGGAATAAAAGCAGATGTAACGCCATTTTCAAAATTTGGTTTAGCGCATGCGCAGTGCCAACTTTCATATTTATTTATTTTCTTATGAACATAACAGGTTACCCAAATAACAATGTTCATGTATTGTTAATAAAAAAAGTATTCGACAACATAAAGAATATAAAAAAATATATGTTAGGATTATTAAAATAAAAAAAAAACAAAAAAAGGAATAAAAAGAAAAACAATGCTGTGAACAATTTTTTACGGTCCTTGGATATTGTCACACGATCTTGCAAACTGTCTTAGGGACATATAAAAATACCTATGGTGTTCTTCCATGCACGCACACTACTATAAAGATGAAGGCATTTTAATGAAATTTTATACATATATGCACTTGGAATAAAAGCAAATCTAGCACCAGGTTCAAAATTTGGTTTTGCACATACTATAATAGCCATAGCCAAGAGCTCGTTTGCTATAATTTTACACGTTTATTTTTACCCATATAATAATACACTATCAGAAGGGCGCGAAGCAAAGCACTATAATTCCGCAAAAGTACGGTTTGGCCAGGATGTCATTTCACTCAACAAAATCAAAAAATCAAACTTCAACAAATTAGAGACAAGCTGAAATTTGGCAAGGGACTTTGTTATAAGGGTCTAAATATCCTCTGAAACCCCAGCGTCGAGACGTTGAGCCCGTCGACCTAAAACAACCCCCTAAGTGAGATAAAATCTACCTTTTTTTAAATTTTTCTTAACAACTCTAAAATTAAGCATTTTAAGAAAAAATGTCAAGCGAGAATTGTAGAGAAAAAAATTTGCTACTACATACGTATACATCAAATTTGTTAGATGTTCAGTGGCCCAAATTTCAGCAACTCATTCAACTACTTAATCGAAATACTATAGTATTTCCTAATATTACTATAAAACGCCGGAAACTGTTCAGGTTGCCTACAACATGATGAATTCAATACCGCCTGCAAGGGGGTCTTCGAAGTGACCCCCCATAACTTTCAGCAACCACCCCCCACCCCAATCGTGGGCGTCTCGACTTTTCCGGCAGCTCATCCTCCGTTTAGTTTCTACTTGCAGTTAGTGTTGCCGTGAAAAGTCAATATTTTCCAAACTCTCCTTTTTTATCGCATTTTTGCCAATTTTTCAGTGTTTTTCTATCTTCTTCTATAGTTTGGGTCCGATTGTTTTCAAATTGGTGTCGTCGGAGAGATCTTGTAGACGCGCCGAACTCCTGCGTGACGACATATTGCTTTTTCGGAGAGGCGAAATAAACCAACCTTTTGCAAGGCGCGCATGTTTGAGGGGTAATGGGCTTGGGTCGCCCAAAAGTTGCCTTTCGGATAAAAAATTGTACTTGCAAAATTTTTCTAAAGGAAAACTAAAAAAACTGTTCACTTTAGAAAAATTTTGTAAGTGCATCTTTTTGTCCGTTTTTTATGTTCTTTCCATTTATGCATAGTAAAGATATAACGGGTTCTCCAATAAGAGGTTATATTTTGAATAGCCCGCTATTTCGGTAGATGTCGGTTTTGGAGCTGTCATTTTTTGACATTAGACAAGTAGAAACTACGCCATTAATAAAAATGGAACGATTCACGCTTCAACACAAACACAAACAACGGAACCATTGATCTTTTACGGGAAAAGTTTCCGGGCCGTGTCATCTCTCGAAGAGGTGATCACAATTGGCCACCTCCTTCCTTTGGGGCCACGTGAAAGACAAGGTCTACGCCAACAGCCCAGCATCGATTCAAGCCCTCAAAGATGGAATTCGTGAGGCTATCGAGGACATAGGGCAGCCACTTTGCGATTTGGTTATGGAAAATTTAATGAAAAGGATATGGTCCTGTAGGCGTGGTCCTGGTGGTCATTTAGCTGATGTTATTTTCCATTATTAACGGCATACCTTCCTCTTTATAATCTAATAAACATCCGATCATTTATCTTAAAAAATGGCATTTTCCTTGGAATATCAAAATAACACCTCTTATTGGAAAACCCGTTGGTTTCCATTTGAAAATTTCAAGTTTTTGATCAAAAACCGATTGTCAACTTTGAACGATTATTCGTATTATTTTCGAATCACATTTGAAAATCAGACCAATAACATTTAATAGCGTAGATTTTTAGCTGTCCATTCGTAAAAAAAACCATTTTGGTAAGTTGTCAGACAACCGTAATATGGCTAATTTACTGAACCTCTGAAACTGTGAAAAAATGTCAAAAATGTCAAATAACTTCGAAACCATGTCAGTTAAACATATCATCATATTGACAAAATCATACTGACTTTTTATGAGGAATTCAAAAATAGCATCAGAAAAGATAGTGCCGTTTGCAATAAGAAAGTTCCGGTATCGTTCTGATACAACCGGAAAAGCGACCATCTTGAAAATATGTTCAAATGATTCCTTTTGATCGATTATTCAAAAAAGGTAATGGATCCGGAATTAACATTCCAAACCGTTCCTGAGGTACTTCTAATGGTCCACTTAAAAACATGTATCAGATGGCATAGACACCAGTGACAAAATACGAAGTGGGGGGGGGGGGGGGCTACCTATACTTGGCCCGTCCCAAATGTGTTTTCGGATTGCTAAAAAAAGATAATGGCGCAAGAGTTATTATCGGTGGCGCGTGTGAGCGCATTACTTCATAATAAAACGACATCAAATCTCAAAAGGGGGGGGGGGCAGGGTTAACGCTCCTGAGTGCAAGTACGAACTAAACGAACTACGGAGAATGAGGTGCCGGAAAAGCCGATACGGCCGAGTTAGGGTTCACTTCGAAAACTCCCTTACAGGAGGCAGTATTCAATTCATCATGTTTTAGGCAACCATAGTGAATAGATTCCGGCGTTTAATAGTAATATTAGAAAATAAAATACCATATACCTAGTATTTCGATTAAGTAGTTGAATGAGTTGCTGACATTTTCGCCACTGAACATCTAAAAAATTTTATGTATACGTATGTGGTAACAAATTTTCTTCTCTACAATTTTTCTATCTTGACATTTTTTCTTAAAATGCTTCATTTTAGGGTTATTGAGCAAAATTTCAAAGAAGGTAAATTTTACGCCACTTAGGGGGTGGTTTTGAGGTGACGGGCTTCACGCATGGGCACCGTTGGGCCGGGTGTTCGAACCTGAACTGAGCTAAGAATTTTTCATCTTTGACAGAGATGGGAATTTCCTTAGATGAGTGTCGAGCATTCTGCCGGCTACTTCGAATTAGGTTTTCCTAATTCGTTAGGTAAATACCGAAATAGTATAGAACAACTTAAGACCTTCTGCAGAGGCACCACTAAAAATTATTATGCGGATCACTCTGTAATTGGGCGCAAGCCCGTTGAGAGCCCGGGACAAGAGAGGGATAATAAATATAGCAAATCATACATAGCGCCAATAATACTATGGACCCATTACTCTTGGTGTTGGTTTCTCTTTAAGGTACAGTTGATTGTCTTCTTCCATTCGGATACCTCTGCTAGCTTTTGTTGAAATATATCACGTGAAAGATTGATATATTTTATATACGGAATGCCATCTAACTTTTGAATATTAGTTTTGGTCGAGATCTTTCCTATACTATAGGACAAATTTGTAAGGTTGTTCCATGTGATATCGTCGTTTGAGTCTTAGGATTGTTACCGAAATGGTAAACATTGACAAATGGACAGTTCGATAAATTCTAATTGAAGATTGGAACGTGAAAAAGCGATCGGAAATGGCTCAAAAGATTTTAAGTGATGAGCAAAAAAATTTAGAAATGATTTATTGGCAATCTGGGAACTATCTCAGGGGAACCATATTTTTCCAAAAAAATGTGATAACTTGTGTAGAGGCATTGACTTTTCAATATGACCCCGAAATGAAGGATCGGTTGATATAACGGAAGACCGCTTAGAGCCAAAAACAAGCCAGTGAAATTTCAAGGAGATAATGATCGTTCGCGGCGTTATTCCGACCGACTGGGTTCCAGGGGGGCAACTGTCAATCAGTTGTACTCTTTAGAGGTTCTGAAAACCCTACGAAGAATGTTCAGAAAAGAGGCCAAGTGGGTTTCTCCATCAAGCCAAACGCACTTTGTCACACTGTGCTATGTTTGAAGCGATACTCTCTCGATTTGGCCCCGCGTGACATCTACCATACCCACAAATTTAATTGAACGTTGAAGCGGCCACTTTTTGAAACTTTGGAGACCGTTAAACAAATACTCCACAACTTGGCAGTGATTGGCCTCTGTAGTACCTACTGCAACCAACAGTGGAAAGCTGGAATGAAGCAGTCTCGGGATAGGGAAAGGGATAACTTTCGTGGTTCATAATTTTTACAATGAAATCATTTTGTAGCTTCAGCTCTGTTATTGGAGCTGGTAACCACTTCAAATTTTTATTAATTTTAGTTACATGTACTGAGTTGGTAATGGTTTTATATCATTCGGTCGCACTCACTTTAAGTTAAATTTGAGCACTTATCTACATTCTCCTGCTGCAACATTGAACTTTGTCCCAAATTCGCAAGCAAATTGGTAAGGATACAAGGTTTCTGTTATTTTACCATTTATCGTGACGTTTAAGCAAAAATAATGCAATCCCGGGTTGTTTCCAACCATTCCTTTGTCTAATGGTTTCTTACAAAATGGAATCGGGTTGGCGCTGCACTTGTTATTGACCAACTTGGTACTACAGAACGTCGTAATCGGATTATAACCATAATGCTGTGTTCCATCCTCATTGCATTTAGCAGCTCTGTGCTCCAATGACTCTCTCGCATCCTTTGGCGGTACACAAAAGTGATACCAAAGAGTAACCAACTCTTTGGTGACAATTCTCAGTCGTAAGGATCGGGAAAAATTCCACTGGAAGAACATTCAAACGGAGGTACTTCGGCGGGAATACACACGCCGCCCGTCACGCATTTTCCCTTTTCACAGACTGCTCCAGCCGAGCACGTTCCTAACGAATGAGATGCGAGATTTTGTTCAGTTCTTATTGTTTTCGCGTTTAATCGTTTCTTTTGAGGCTGTGATCATGCCTAGATACGCCAAAGTGGAAATTACCGCGAATTAAGGGGAGTTGACAGGTGTCATATTGTTGGTTTGGGCGGAGGTGGTTTTTCGTTCACAAAAATTGCAAGTCACCTTAACCGAAGTCAATCCACCATGATTCGCTGCAATCGGGCATGGATTTGGGAAGGGGCAGGATCGTCGTAGAGAGGAAAAGGAGGGGGTAGGAAAGGGTGGGAGGCGAAAAAGAACAATTGAAGTGCGGGATCGCCATCTTTGACTTATGGCAACAAGAAACCGATTCTCTAGTACCAGGTCAATTGCCGACCAATTGTTAGCTAACGAAGGTCGTCCTGTAACACATCGAACGGTTTACCGCAGAATCAGAGCTTACGACTTGCAATCCTATCGGCCACATCTTTTGTTACCATTAACAGCTCAACACCGCCAGCAGCGTTTGGAGTGGTGTAGGTTACGACTGCACTGGAACTTAGAGTAGCATTGAGTGGTGTTCAGTGATGAATCCCGATTTTGTTTGGGTATGCATGATGGCCGTATGAAGGGCAGCCGAAGACGTGGGGAACGTCGCAATGTTGAATTTTCTGTTATGAGGCATGTGCACTAAGCTGTGGGGACCAGGCCCGACAAGAGGGGGGGGCAGACGGGACTAATTCCCGGGGCCCGGTCGGTCTAGGGGCCCGGATGGACCCAGACGCGCCGCACGACGCGTTTTCACAAGTTGCATATTTTGTTATTCGGAGTGGCTGGTGCTTAAAGGGCACGTGCCCACCTAGGTAATCACGAAGTGAATCTGCAAAAATAAATCAGCACGTCGGATGTTGCATTTCTATTTTTACATAAGTACATTTTAATTTTATAACCAGATGTTATCAAACTTTCATTTCGAGAACATTTGTATATTGCTCCAAAGGCCAAATGCGAGATGATTCGCTTGACTTCGGGGTAGATTATTTCTAGCCATTAGGATATTTTTTATGATGGATGATAGCACGAAAAAATTATAACAATTAAGAACGAATCTGAACAAAAATAGGTGTAATACAGTTTTTTATGCTTTTTTTGGAATTTAGTGCTTTTATTAGGGCTTAAGCTTAATATCTGCTTTTTCTGGCTCGTAACACTTTTTCGAGTTGTTTTTAACTTTTTATACCTACAAAGACTGATACTGGCCAAAAATGTTATTCACAGCAAAAAGTGCAAGTGAACTTGAACTTGAATGCAATGCTTGGAAACATGATCTTCATGACTCAGTTCTAGTTAAGATATGAATTAATTTAGTCGCCGTCTCCTACATTAAAATACCTTTACTTTAATTTTGCGAATTCGTTGTTTTATTTGAGTTTGAGTCATTAGGTCATCGTCATCAAATAAGTATCACTTTACAAGTTACGTTACGACATATTTTACATATAAATATTATTTGGTGTATCAAACATTTTTTGAAAGGTTAGTAGGGCCCGAAGTGCTGAACAGTCCCGGGGCCCGAATCGGCTCTCGGCGGCCCTGGGTGGGGACTATGGTATGGAGTACTATAACTTATGGGAGTAGGGCTCGTTTGTTATTCATTCGAGGTAATATGACCCCCCCCCCAGCGATATGTGGATGACGTGATAGAACCCGATATTCTTCCATCTCTTCAGCAGTTGGAAGACCCACTTTTCCAGCAGGATAATGCCCCTCCCCACATTGAAAGACGTTCTATGGACTTATTTGCACATGATAATGTCAATTTCTTGCCATAGCCACCCAGATCTCCCAGTATATCGCCTATCGGGCAAGTTTGGGACATTATGAAGAGAAGACTGATGAACTTACCCCATCCTCCGCAGACGCTGCAAGCTCTACACAATGAATTAGAGGTTACTCACAGTTGCTAGGGACACAATACCTCAAGAGGAAATCGGCCGTCTGCTAAAATCGATGCTACGAAGCGTGAGAGAGTGCGTAACCAATAGGGAGGGACTACTATTATTATTAATAAAAATATGTTTATATTTCATCCTTTTTCTTTTAAATTTTAATCAATTGTTACCTTTTAGTAGCTAAACGTTTCTGCCAAGTTTGGTAAAAAAATTCCAACTCCTTCTTGGTGTTGCAATTTCCATGTCACTGAGTATATATGGAAATATTTTGCATTGTAGGAGGAAATATCGGCTAATGGCCACGGAAATTAAATTTTTATCGCGTGCATAAAGAACCTTATGGCACATTTGGACGTGATCATTACGTTCAAATATACTCAAAATAAACTTTTCCACAGTTCAGACGCGAAATAATGAAAATTTCATATTGGAAAACCAATTGTCGCACTAATGACCAAACGCAATTTTTTTAATTTTACTTTTCTTTAAAGATCGCTTGAACGGGACCCAACCGCGAATCAATCAAAATCTTTTACAATGACCCACACTACGACTTAAACAAGAATCAGAGTAGTAAATAAAATCCTCCATACGAGCAACATATGCGACGCTGCATGATGCTAAACTGACCTCATGTCAAATTCGCAGTTGTAACCAATTTTTAATCCTACTTGAGTTAACTGAATATGATCCAAACCTTGACACCTCCGGACATCCGGAATTTATTAATACAACAACGCTCTAAAGAAATGAAACGGCGCAGAATAGACGAACCTCATTTCCACCACGGCTTAATAACACAATCCCACTAGTCAAACAATTCACTAAAAAATCAATCCTTTAAATTTCGGCATCCTATAGGATTTCTAGGACGGTGGTCTGCGTTTTTGGACAAGCAGGGTATCCTCAAATTAAGGTAGGAAGGGCAGTTGGACCTCGATTACGTGGTAGAAAACATTTCCTCTGTTTTAAGACGCGTTTTGGGGTGTTTTCTTTTTGTATTCTTGTATCATAAAATACGAAACATTGGACTTTGCCAATACAATGGAATGTCTTCATTTATCTCGGTCAATAGAAAACTTGGACCTAGGGTTTTTTTTGCTCTTTTTTAACTTCTCTATTAAATATTCGTCAAAAGTATTCAAATCATATGCAACTTCATAATAGATTGATTCGGATTTGCTTTTACGGGTATATGACGTTATTCGGACCTCGAGTTACGGTCATAAAATTAATACAAATTGTTAAAGGGTACCTTAATTAAACGTTTTCAACAACAAAATTTGCGGAAGAAGCCCATAATCTTAATGTTAGGTTATGTTACTTCATATTTAATGATCTTTACATTGATGAACGTGCGTAATATTCACGAGTGGCAAGTTCAATTTCTTAAATTAACATTTTTCTACGTTGTTTTGCAGTTAGTTAAATAAACGCTTAAAAAATTAGTTAATTAATTTTGCCATGAATGTGTTTGTAATTATACCATAACAGCAGTAAGTAGTTCTCTACATGTTTTGCATAAGTAATTCATGTGTAAATTATGTACAGATATATATTTACCAATTGGAAACATGATATAAGTACACCTTAACTGGTTTTATTAAAGACTATTCTATATTCTGGTGTACAAGATGGTCGATGCTAATTATTGGTTGATGCGTAAAAGACAGTCTATTGATGCGAGAGGTGCCCGTTCCCCTCTCAGGTGTACAAGGCGGTCGATACGAAAAAGCCGGTCTATGAAAGATGCGAGAAGTGTCCCTTCCCCTCGCGGGTGTAAATGGCGGTCGATACGAAAAAGACGATGGATACGAGAAAGGCGGCCTATGGAAAATGGGAAAGGTGCCCGTTCGCCTCTCGCACGTTCAAAGCGGTCGGTAAGGAGAAGGCGGTCGATACGAAAAAGGCGGTCCATGAAAGATGACTGATATAAGGTACTTGATATGGAAAGGGCAAAATATAGCTCCGTCTACGACGTTCTTCTTGTCTAAATCCATCCATTGTAAATATTGACAGCAAATATTGTTGTCAGTATTTTTGATTAATTAATGAAGTTTGAACCACATGTTTGAACTTGCTCTGTCATTCAAAATTTTGCTTTCATCTCTCATTATTATTATCAATTTCTAACCCGCAGTATAAAAAATGAGATCAGTTGTGTTGCTTTAAAGGATTTTCTACTTTATTTAAAAATACATTAGCGAAATGGCGCTTTTATCATAAGAAACTACAACTTGCACTTACTACATTCACGATTTATGGTTGTACTTTTATGATTACGATCTAGAAACAATTTACAACGATATTGCGCTTTACAACGTGCGTGGCTTTAGCCCAACCCAAAACCCATCGTCGGGTATGGGATTAAAATTTGTCTTGCTAAGGACTATCGGAACTTTTGTCTGTTCCACGACTACAAATTCGAATTTTCGAATCAATTCGGCGACGATCAACTTTCCTTCCATCAAAGCAAATCGAGAACCTGTAATAGAAAAAGAGATTAAATAACAACAATAGTTCTCGATACGGATACTTACCGATGCAGTTTCTAGGTCCAGCGCCGAAGGGTAAATACGTGTACGGAACAATGTTGTTCTTATTCTCCTCGCTAAAACGCCCAGGGTCAAATTTTTCAGGGTTTGGGTAAAACTTGGGGTCCCTCTGAATGGCGAAGATAGGAATGGACACGACACTTCCGGACTCTAAGTACAACACACTTTCGCCCGATCGTTTCGGTTGAATTAGGAACGGGCGGACGCATCTTCGATTGGTCCCAATGAACGACGGCCATTTTCGCAACGTTTCACAAATCACTTGATCCAAATACTTCATGCTCATCAGAACGTCATACGTGAGATCGTCGCCGCATTGTGAAAACGCCTCGTCCACCTCTCGCCGCAACCTCGCCTGCAGTTCCGGCTGAAGCGTCAACTCGTAGACGGCGTAGCACATCATTGTCGAAACGCTGTCGAATCCGGCAAAGAAGAAGAGCAAAACTTGCGCCGTGATATCGTCGTTTGTTATGCCGTCTTTGCGTTGCTGGAAATTTTTGCCCACCTCCGACTCTTGGACGGTGGCGAATCCCGTTTCAGGCACCGAGGCGTCCTTCTCGCGATCTAGCTGTCCCGCGCGAGCCTGCATCAGCAAGTGGATCATGTCCGGACGCACGATGTTTTGTTCCTCTCTGGTCCGAATGGTGTCGCTTACGATTGATCGGAAGAAATCTGACACAGACTTGTTGAACATGGGCAGCTTCAGTACCTGAAAAAAGGCAACCTCTTTGCACCAAACATTGCAAACTAAATTCATTGCTTGTCAGAATTCCACAATAAGGAATTGGAATGGAATAATGGAAAGCACCACAGAGCGTATGAGGAAAATCCAGTAAAGGAGTTGGTAAGTGCAAATGAGGGCAGAAAACCCTGAAGGTCCTGGGGCTCTAGCTCTTGACTTTCAGCATAGGGCGTTAGGGGCAAATCTCCATGAACATGGTTCTTTGCAGAACACGAGTTTGATGGTTAGGAATTACAGACTATGATTAATCCGTCCATGATCTGAGAGTTAGAATAAGTAGTTGGGACCGTGAGGCAATGCGCGTTAAACCACGCTACCGTTCGCGTCGAGTGGTTAAAAAAGTTAAGTAGAATACCAGTAAGTTAGCGCAGGGTGGATTTTAGTTTGTCGATCACTCGCAGATAATCGTGGGGTTTGGCTTTTTATTTTATGTTACAAAGTTGAATGCGCCTTCAGTAGCAAAGTACGATTAAACAAACACGAAACAAGTCTCGAATTAGTTTTTTAATGACGTTGACTTTAAGGGCATATTTTTCGGTTGAAAAACCATTGCGGTAAATTCGAACAATGGCGAAAATTTTAACCAATGAAGATAACAGCGGCCTGACCTATAAATAAGTTTAATTTTCGCATATTGGAAACTATTATGATAAGTGCGGACAATAGTGTATATGTTATACGCGCGAGAATAAATTATCGTAACATTCTAAAGGAGAATGGATTAAAAATACAATTTCACGTAATTCTTTGCCCGTCTGAAACTTTGACGCGTATCGTCAAGTTACGTAATTTTCAGTAATCGTGTTGGAACTTGAAAATCAAAGAAGCCATTCATTTACGAGACCAAGGATCTTGCATTCACTGTTTTTTCCAACCATTTGGATCAGCAAAGTAGACAGTACTTCAGGTTCGACGACCCAGGGCTATCACTATACCGTTGGTTTACTGAAAATAAAGGCCGCTTTACATACTGCAATTCTTCATGCAAGACCATGCAATACGCAATAAAACTTGCCCAGAAGCATGCGCGTTTGAGAAACAGCTGATTCATTTTGGCAATTCACTTGCAATTGCAGGTTAGCGGTCGCGCGCGATTTTTATTGCACTTGCACGTGATATTTTGGGGGAAAGTATTGACAACACCAGGTTCTAGAATTCCCAAACGTTGAAACTAGACTTTGTTATTATTACTACTATTACTACACAAATTGAAGCTGCGACTGCCTTTTTTCGATTAAAGTGTATTCATTTTTACTCAAAACGCATTCAGAATTATAACAACACCTGATGAATTTTGAATAGAATAAAGCTTTTAGTTCAATTTTAAATGCGAATGTTGGTAACAAACTATTGCAAAAAGAAAATTGCCGCGTGTAAAACCAAAGTGCAATAATTATTGCATGTACAGTATTTTTGCAATTAAACTTGCTGCAACTGTATTGCACAAAGAATTGCAGTATGTAAAGCGACCTTAAGGTAACCATATTTTTCTACGTAGGTATATATTCAGTAAACCGATTCTTTTAAGATGTCTAGAGTGTTTACAGAATTCTAGGGTGTCTAGAGTTTCCAGAGTTTTTAGAGAATCTAAAGAATCTGGTGTCTAAAGTATCGGGATGGTATACAGACTGTTAAGTCTGCAGAGTCTGTAGGATGCCCAGAGTCTATGGAGTCTGCTTCTAAATTGTCTAGAGTGTATAGTGTGTAAAATGTCGAGAAGGTTTACAGCGTCGTAACACTTCTGGATTGTCTAGACTCTAGAATGTGTGGTAAGATACCTCTACGGTTAGGCAACACCTCTCACAACTGAAAGAATCTCAGTATGCAAAAATACGAAACGCTCTGTATATACAGCAATCATACTGTGCAGCTGTAATTTGTTATTTTCATTATGCATATAATACTGCTATTTTAAGCGTGGGGTTGCTCTATAGTTATTTAGAGTACCGTTATATGGATCATGTTTTTTTCATTATACTGTACAGGTGATTATGCTTTCATATTGTTTTGTTAAGTATTTATTTATGTACTTATTCATATGAAAGTTTATTGTCAGTGCGCTGTGCAAGAACTGAAGCCGACTCTAGACGTTTTCTTGTGGGGCTACGTAAGGTTTAAAGTCTAAATGGAGCCGGCTACGATTCAGGCATTGGAGGCATACATTAATCGCGTCCGGCTCTAACGATTCTAAGAGCTTTAGCGTTTTCAAGGTTGAAAGTTAAGCAGTGAGCAAAAATTTTTTGTAAAATCATCCTTGTCCATTTCTTTCTCCTTCCTCCCTCTTCCAGCACTTCAATCCTGCATTCTCTTGGTCTTTCCACCTCTGTACATTCCCATTGCATGTCTTCTATGCATCCCTCTTTCCCGCTACAAAATCTGCATTTCCTTTATTATTCTTTTCTCTACTTCTTCTTCCCTCTCACCGCATTTCCGCATCCAAAACCTCGCTATTATCTCAATATTTTTTCTACCTTATCAGCTCATAGATTACTCGTGAGTCGTGACCTATCAATTTTCACCCTCCCTATTTCTTTTCTTCTTTTAACCTTTTCTTTTCTTTGTTCTTCTAAAGCTGATGATCCAGAGAGGGGCAAGTTGACATATGAAGAATAAAAAAAATATTTATTAATTGCATTAAAAAGGTATTTTCTTGTTATAAAAACATTTTTCCCCTCTCTCTTATTCCCCGCACCTATCGCCACCTCGCCCTTTTTTGTTAGTGTAGCGAAGCACCCGTTTCCAGCCTTGAAGTTTACCCTCCTTATGATGACCACCCGGTAGCGTTTTAAGTTGTGCGCTTTGATACGAAGAGAGGTGCTTTGAAAATATTTATTTCTGTGTAGGAGTATGAAGTGGATTAATTTCTAGAGCCGCCTGTTAAAAAAACAAGACCATATATAACTTGCCGTTTGCAACCGTTCCCGTAGGAATATTTAACTTGTTTTTACAGCGCCACCTTTTGCCAGGAAAAAAGAGAGAGAATAATTCATGTTAAGTTTTAGGTAAGTGAAAGATCCATTAATCGATTTCACTTTTCTAATGGTATACGAAAATCCGGCATTAAACCGGCAAGGTCGTGCAGTCGTTGCAGGAAATATCAACGCAATAATAAATTATGCCGCTTGACCTCACATTCCAAGGAACAAAAGGGCATTGTTGGACTACCAAATTTGAGGATCTCATTCCGATTATTTGGATAAGTATAATGAACAACCTCCGATTAAATCGAGATTATCCTTAAAATATTTGAATTTTGACACCGGTCCCGGAATTTCCTCCGTTCGCTCCCTGGCGGTTAATTTAGAGGGGATTTAGAGGAAACGTAAAATCTTTT
>NW_022170819.1:32887841-33010765 GCF_008802855.1 Photinus pyralis | reverse complement strand
ATACACAACCTCACTTTTAGTAAACATCTTTCCTGATAACTAACACATACTACTCCGCTAATAATAGTACATGCCTCCTCATCTCACAGTATTGACGCTCGGCCTGAAGATGACCTTACGAGGTTGAAATCGATAGCCGCAATAGAACCAATAAAAACGTGTTTATAAAAGATTTTCTTTGATCCCATTCTAACTCGACACTAACCAGGATGCCGCGGGCGGCATCCATTGATCTTAATGCTCCGATTCTGAAGATGCCGGCAATAAAAAAGGTCTGTTTTCCGAAGTGACCGCCGCCAAGTGTTGAACTCGTCCGATTCGGGGAGTTGCCGTTTACTCTGAGTTTACCCGAAGCAAGGCCGTACCCCTTGGTATCGCTCGAGTTCGTCCGTTCCGCCGACAGCACATCCAGGTTGCCGTCGATTGCCGCTACTCTCGTCCGCTCACAAGATTTAGTTATTATAATTTGTAAAATTTATTTTTCTTTTGAATTATAAACTTGTAGCAAATGTAGCAAACGAATTTCTGGGTCACTGAACATTTAATGTCTTCCTTGGGTGATAAACAAAATACTGAAAACAGAATTGGAAAATTCGAAACCGTTCGGGAGTTATCTTGTCCACAGACGGACGGACGGACAGACAGTCCAAAATCATGAACTCGCTAGGAGCTCGTTAAGAATTATTCCGCTAATGATTATTCAATTTTTCATGCCGTGCAGGATTTATTACCGAAGTTCGTCGCACCTTCTAGAGATTACTTGATTCTACTGTAGGTAAAACTCGCGGAACTTCAATTTAAATTTCGCACTCGAATTTTCTAATCTTGGGGTTTTCTATTATGCCCCAACAAACGCTTTGTGAATTTGAACAAATTTACTTAGCGATACAAACGGTTAAATTTTCAGTATTTCAAATGCGAAATAATCAAAATTTTAAATTCGAAATTGAATGGTCGCACTGATGACCAAAGGTGAATTGATTAATTTTAACTTTCTCCATGGATCACGCACTGGTCTCGCTTCGTACTTAACCACGAATCTTTTAAAACTGTTTCCCAAAACGAATCCTCTCTATTCCTTATTAATTAAAGAACGCCTACAAAATGGCATCTTTATTCACGCACACGGCCATCTTTAATCGTTCATTTGTTTGATTTATTCCCGCCCTACGAATTAAATTAATTAAAATTAAATGTCGAGAAACCCAGCTACCGTTACAAAGTAATCAACGAACTGTTTTAAGCAATTAGAACACCGACCTTACAGTTCCGATCTGTCCCCCTGTCATTATTATCTCTTTCCAAAACACAAGAGAGCGTCGGTTTTTATCGAATGAGTTAGAAAATGTTGTGGAGTTGCATTTTTCAGAATCACAACAAATTTTTTTTGGAGGAGGGTTGGATAAGTGTATGACTTATGCTAAAAAATATTTTATTTTTCATTTGCCTATTATATGACAATTATATCTGTCATATGAGATATATAAAGCAGTCTATGACGCCCGAGGGCATAATGAGAGGGCATAATGAGATGACAATCCATTATGCCCTCTCATTATGCCCTCAAACTGCCTGTCAAATATATTGATGGAGTTATGTCATAAAAAAAAGATGCTACTTGATTCGTATGAAGCACTAACAATAATCATTACATTTGTATATTGGAAATGCATTATTTGGAACGATGAAAAATAAAATGTTGTATGCACCTCAGGCATTACTCGATATTTAACCCTCGGGCGACTTCCAATCCCTCGGGCCAGAGGCCCTCGGGCTCTGTCGCCCTCGGTATAAATATCGCCTTAATGCCCTTGATACATAAATAACTATTATTTGTGCTCTTAACTCAGTTCTTTTCATAACGAGGTAGATAACAAAAAATCCGTTACGCAATTATTAGGTAAAGTATGTTTGCAAGCGAAGATAAGCATCATAAACAACCTACACTATGGAGAATATACTTACATCTTCTTCGACTAAGCACTGAGCATCAAGGGGGAATAACGGTTTCTGTGAAGAGGGCCTGCTGGCCAAATAAAATGCTGAAGCCGCTGCGACGCCAGTTAGAGCCAAAGCACCTGCACCACCTCCTATATAGTGCAGGTACTGTTCCATTTCTTCCACTGAAATGAACAAGAAAACCAAATTAGCTTGGAACACAAAATTCTGGTCATATACCTAAATAAAAGATTAAAAATGTATCGCGAAACGTTCGATTCCTACGCCAATTGCATTGGCACATTCGAATTCTGCTATCATCCACTCGCATTAAAAGATAAATTTGCACCTACTTACACAAACCAACAGTCCGGATTAACTAGAGCGCGTACACAACTAAGTAATTTCCCAAAAAACAATTAAACCAAACCGTATACGCAGTTTGCGGTTCCATTTGCCGGTCTCTTTATTTCAAAACTTGCTGCATTTTAAGGTTCCTGTACTATAATTTGAAATTTGACTTTTACCTGTCAAACTTCAAAGCCGAATAGCCAACCTAAATGCAGCAAAAAAACTAGTGTCGCAGGCCAACGATTCGAGAAGGGAGAAGGACAAATAAAAAACGAATCGAAATGTCTAAAACGCACGAGTGACTTCTATTAATTTAAGATTTGTGGTCGCGACCAATCAGTGGACCGTGATCAATTATTTCTTAGACGGTGCATGTCCTCCAGAATCATTATCTAATGTAGCACTTCTTGGCACTAGTAATTTAAGACAATCTGTTGTTATTTAACTGATTCTAAAACACGTTTTGCATAACTGAACGAACGATTCCGTAAAGATTTGGAAAAATACGATTAGTTGAGACTTTACCTTAAACTTTTAGCAACTTTGTATCAGGAGAATATAGTGAGCGAGGAGGTGTTCATGCTCCTAATACACGAAATATCCATTAACAAACTCTGGGAAAATTTTTCGGCTACCGGGAGAAATTAGGTTCATAGCCGCGTGCATATTATTAAATCATTTTCTTAACATTGGAAATGTTTATGTTGTCGTATAGGGTATAAAGTTGCGGGTTTCGTTCAAGTGACGAGTGTACCGTACTCGGCCGTGATCGGTAGGTTAAGAAAAAGGCACGAATACTGTCGATACGGTACTTACTTAATAGTATGCTCAATTTTGCTAATTCCAATCTAAAATTCTCGTACATTTCCTTTTGATAGTTTTAAGAGCACGTTACGACGCTTTTATTATTCAGAAAGTTTATGTGATCCAAGTGAATAAGGGTTATTAGGCGTTATACGGTTATCTGTGAATCTGTGTATTTTTTCTAGTATATTTTCCATTTGGTTTTTTAATTTTTTTTCAGTACTCGTGGAAAAATTTCCGTTATCCGTTTAACGTTTCTTGTTTTTGTATTGACCACTCAATTATTGATTTTTATTCTAAGATGTCCCTAAAATCTTGTTTTTCCGTATCAAAATTTACAATCATATACGAGGTGTTTCCCGTTCTCTACCTAATTTCCACAGTCGCACAAAAGATTTTCAATTTTGAAAAAAATATGCATTAAAAAGGCCGGGATTTGTAATTATTTGTATGATTCTCAGATTCATCCATTTTTTCTCTCATTAAACTTTCTCCTTGTTGTTCAAAGTGTTTGTTTATTACCTATAAATTTTAATGTCTTTTATTGATATCTATCTTCGCCAAGTCCACTTTTTCAGTTTTGTAGTTTTTTTTTTAATTTCATGATGTAGCACTACATCATTTGCATTCCTAATGTTAACATTTTGAATTATTTTTAGCGCATTTTTTAAGAATTAAAAAAATGTGCTGTTGTTTGCGTTTTGTACGTCCGTCAATCCGGACCCACTTCTACCGTTTTGAATTGATTCCCCCTATAGTAGGGGAATGGTCCTAGAGTCCTGGAATTTTTTGCAGTAGGTATAGCCTATACCTTGAAGGTGTGCCAGACGGCCATCAAATTTCGCTGTCTAAAAGGGGGGCCCCCCCACAAATTATTTCCTAAGATGCTGTTTTTGAAAGTAAAACGTGCATAGCTTTTACATACGACAACCAACTGGTCTCAGATTTTGCATACGCATGCATAGTAGTGCTAACTTAAAGTTTAGGAAATGGGGGGTGGGGGGTTAAACACATGTTCTACCCTCCATGGTATTCTAATGAAAGGTCTCATCGAAATAAATTGGTTTGTACAAAGTTAAAAATTAATTGTACCTCTAATTGTATTTTAAGTAAAGGTTTTCTACCAACTAATGCCCTTCTTTCTGTCCTCTTATCAAAGTACGGGGTGGAGGGGGTGGGGGTGGAATTAATTTAATCCTTCATGGTACTCTAATGAAAGGTCTCAACGAAAGGAATTAATTTCTACCAACCGTAGCCCTCCACCTCGACCTCTTATCGTGATCTGGTATATTCCCTTATACCTCAAGAACGGATTGTCGGAAGAGGGTACTCACGAAGAGCGATTGAGACGTTTGCAAGAAATATATCCATTGGTGATGTCAAAACAAAAGCTATTTCGGTTAAAAAAATGCGCTTTATCTGCACAAGAGTTGTGCACAACTTATACTTGTTTTGATTTATTTGCAAAATTTTTGATATTGCTGTAATCGAATTGGGGTGAGTGTAGTCTTAATTGCTTAGAATTTCTCTTCGTTCGTGATGTTACATATCTGGCAGTTTTGAACAGTTTCCGCTATAAATATTACGCTCTTCATTAAAGGCGAAAGACGTAAGTTACGCCACTGTATATCTCTTGGCGCGAATCTTAATAATTCAATTGCACAAGGACGAAGGCTCGCAAGTGGATGTTTTCGTCGAGCAAGAGAGAGAAGAGAAGGACGCGGGAATTTTTTGTGGATGCGACACAAATAAGATTCAAGAAATTGGGTAAATTTTTTCTTTATTTTCCTTTGTAATTGTACCGTTTAAGTAGGGTTTACGTAATTGCCTTTGTATTATTTGCTGTTGATTTAATATGTGCTTGTTATTACAAATTTGAATTTGCAGGGTTTTTGTCTAAGATTGCACAATGTTGGTAAATGAGTTACGGGACATACTTAAGGGTAGCTTTGTTCATTTGTTATAGACAGCACATACGTAATGTGTTCTTATGTAGGTACTAACAATTTCGTTAATAACGTAGCTTTAATTATCTATGTTTGTAAAATTGCAAGTTGTCCAATCCATTTAATTCAGTTCGAGGTTGAAGATTAATATACAGGGTGTTGATACAATTGAGGATATCTTGAAGATCTTGTGTAAGTATGTAGTTAAGAGTGGAAGTATTTTTATTATCGGCTTGTGGGATGGATCGGGGGTTTTTCTTTGTATTTATATGGGAGCGTGAATGAGAATCATTCCCTCTGATTCGGTAGGAAGCGAGTTTTTCTCATACCCGACTCCTCCGTTCAAAAATGTTGATTAGCCGAAAGAAATCCTGGCAGGGAATTCCAAATGGTTTTGATTAAGGTCCATTAACCCTTCGAGATTGTTTTGTTCTTGTGCAGTTTCGAGCCCATGTTTATGACTCTATAATTATTGTAAATGAGTTTCACTTAATCCCTAGAACTGCCTTCGCTCGACCCGTAAGCCCAGTAAGATTGAATGAATCTCCCCCCCCCCCCCCAATCCCTTATTCCCAAATTACGTTAGCAGGTCATAAGTGCGAAATGTGATTATTTTTCATGACTCCCAAATATTTATGTTATCTGAGTGCTGTTATGTGATGGATCTTGAAACCTTATTATATTATGTATATGTTGTAGCAGGCACCTGGTGTGAATCTACAAGCTCCGTTGCACAACATCCTTAATAAATACATTAATTTCCGTGAAAGGGAGAGGCAGATGATTACCACATGTGAAATATCAATGTAAAGTCATGATTGAGATCCAGACTGAGAACTCTTTTTCCTTCCTTGTTCAATATACGTAATTCTAAATTTCAATATAAACCTCTCGCCAGGGAAGATTGCCGGTCATAGAACACTTGTCCCGGTCTACAATCTATGTTTTTCTAAAGATGTGAGCGACTTCCGGGATAGTATCGTGTCAATGTTGAACAAAAGGACTTTTCGTTCAACATTGGCACGATCCTATTCCAGAAGTCGCTCGCATCTTAAGAAAAACATAGATTGTAAATCGACACAAGGTGTGCTGTGACCGACAATCTTTCCTGGCGAGAGTTATAAATATAATGGTACAACTTGTCTGAAGGTCACACGAAGTTTTGCGATCCGTCAAGTTTCTCGACGGAATAGAATTCCCCGTGAAAAGTTGAGGTGATATTCATATGTTCAAAATTAGATCTGTTAACTCCCTAAAAAAAAAAACCCTTAAAACATGCACAGATGACGTCATCAGTGAAGCGTTCTGCGTTAAATAGGGCGCGGAAACGTCTGTGAGGCGCCTTAAACTTTCTAAAATTTCGATCCGCACGTGTTGGAAACTTTTTAACGCCGCGAAAAGGCGTATTCTCCTTAAAATGGGAATTTTCCGCCATTTTAAAAAACTTAAGCGTCAAAGTGACGGACGAGTCCATCTCGTGAAAGACGGAGGTGAGTCCACCGTCGGGTGCTATTTTTGCCAAAAATTTGCGAGGAACGGATACGCTATATCGGCGCATCGGCGGGAATGTAAGTGAATTTCCCTCTTAAAACGCATAGCCGTGTTTTAAATGTCTGTAAACTACGTTCTAGGGAGTCCACTAAAGCCAAATCGTTAATAGAAATGCATTGACAATAACCTAACATTACTAAACATTAAAATTTCAAGCTTTCAAAATGTCGGTTGTGCGCAAAAGAATTAAATTAATCCAAACGCCCGAAATTCTGAAACGTTATACGGTTCCGGTCACAAAACACAGTTGATACCAATCCCGAGCGATCGGCATTTAAACCAACCACTTGCCCGAAATTCTGGACCGTGTTATAGGTTCCCAGTCACAAAACACTGGGTTCATACCAATTCCGAGCGAGCCGAAGGCGAGATCTTCATAAATTAACCGCTCGCCCAATGGATTCTAAATCTTGATTTGGTGAATCAACGTAAAGCACATGTATAATTGTTATTGAATGCGAAATGACGTTGATTGTCCTTTTTGAGTAGCGATAAGAATGTAGATTGATTGATAACGACGAAGGCGATGAACAACGAAAGTTACGTTGCTTGAACGATGCAGACGACGATAACCACGACGAAGGCGAGGGCGATGTATAAATTAAAATCGACTAAGTGACATGGTACTTTTTAACAGTCATGTTCATGTACGACATCTTTTATTCGATTGCGCGCATATATTCATGCCATTTGCTACATTGCTACATTGTTTTCAGTTCTGAGCTTCATTTTATTTAGTACTCAGCGTCCCATTTCTACTAAGAATGACAGATTTTATTAGAATGCACAATCATTTGTTTCACTTTTATCATCTACCCTAGCCGTTAAAGTGATCACTTCTATCTACTCTTACTGTTACTGAGAGCCTACGTATTTAAACCTATTAAAATGTTAATTTAACATCTCTAGAAACGAAAATAGATATACATACCTGAAAAAAACCACATAATAGAATTGGAAGTGTTAATACGACCTTAGTTCATTAACGTTCATTATCACTAATTAAACTATTATTCGGCGAGATGAGTGAACACGTCAAGTACCCGTAGCGCGGAAGACTACAATCTCTCAACAAAAAACTGATGACTTTTTCGGTGGTGATGTTATTTGGTTTTTTAAGTAACCTAATTTATATGAATCTTGTGTATTTTATGATAACGCAATTTATAATAATAATTATTATTATTTAAATATGAAACTTGACGAATTTGTATTTTTACACGCGGTCGTTAATTCAATGTTAATTAAATTTACGGAAAATGCACCTCAATTACATGTTAAAGTCCACCATAAAGATTTTTCGAAGGACTCAAGACACGTTGGAATTTGAACCAGCAAAGAAGGTACACTCATCGCATGCCAGCCGTGAAATCCAGCACCAAAGAAGAGCAATCCAGTGAACTGGTTCGAAAATTAATAATAGAAAGAGTAAACCATCTTGATTAGCGTTTATCCAAGAACAAGAAATTACGTTGCTGGGCATGGGCAAGGCCGGACATCTAAGACGAAATTGCTCTCAGCGTGGGAACAAATCCACCTTCATCAATCCACTCCACTTTCAATAAACCATCGACACAACTTCCAAATACAACAATACTTCCCGTTTACTATATAAGCAAATCGTGTGTTTAATGGAAGTTCCAATATCGACGCCGAATTGATGTCGCACTCTTCTAAATTGGTTATTTGATAGTTTTTCTATTGTAAAAATATACAGTACGGTTGTAAAGTGGTAAGAAAAAGTGACACTTCTTTAGCGTTCGATTGTTTTCCATGACAACGAGCCAATTAACAAAAATTTTTAAAACATTTAATTGTGAAATGCGTTCAACATGCACGTTCTGAGGAAAATACCCGTTATCAAAAGTGAAGGTTTATAATGTCCAAGAAAACTGCAAACGCGAACGAATTGAACCAAGCTGCGCGATTGGTACAGAAATAAATCTATCAGAAAAATCTTTCTTTCGGATAAGAACTGCTTGCTCTGGTAACCAACACCTGAATTAATCTTACGTTTTGCGTTCAAAAACAACTAATATCTTGAACCACGTACGTACCGATCTCGTAGCCCGAGAACTAATACCTGAAAATCTCCCGGGATGACCCCTACCTCTTCTTACTTAAATAGTTTTCCACTATACCGAGATGATCTCATGCTTGTCTGCGGTTTGAATCCCCAAAACCAATTAAGATAACAATTTCCTGTTACCATGACATCTTGATGCTCAGCCATCCTGAAGCTTCATCACTCCATACAATTTAAATATTCAGAAAAAACGATCGCGAATTCCACCACATACGTACACTTTTTCTTATAATTCCATCAGCGATACAATTAATTGGAAAATTCGATCTTCTACTTTTGACACTTAAACCTCGACTTAAACTACACTAAATTCTCAAACATAATCAAAATAAGGTCCCGAAAACATCATCGATTGAAACTCGCCAACGTCATGCAACGGGATTCAGTGAAAGGAACAAGAACAAGTATAAATTGTGCACAAATCTTGTGCAGATGAAGCGCATTTTTTTTAACCGAAAGAGCTTAGTAAATAGTTGAGTTATAACTTTATAAGGTAGTAGCATGCTATAATTATGGATGATGTTTACCTTCTTGCTATACGATTAATGGGGAGGGGACACATAAACATTTAAAGGCCGCTTGGCATACATTCAAAAATCTACGCTATATAATGAATCTAGAATCTAGTCCTTAGAAAAGTTCTGCTAAATATTGTGTCTCGTTTGGACCATCTTTCCGCCCTTTGAGAGTACCCTCCTCCGAAATTCCGTTCTGCATGTATATATGTACTGAAAGTTTTAACATCGCCAGTAGATGTGTCTCGCCCAGACGTTCCACTTGCCCTTTATGAGTACCCTCTTCCGATACTTCGTTTTGAAGATATTCGCTTCGACTGCTCGATGTGTCTCTTCCAGACGATTCATTTTAGCTGTGGAGTATTCTCCTCCATCCAACCGTTTTCAAGATATTCGTTTTTAAAGTTTTGACATCACCAATGGACATATTTCTTCCAGACGTCCATAATCTTTCTTTGCGAGTACCCTCCTCCGACAATCCGGTCTTAAGGTATAAGGATAAGGGCATACATACCCGATAAGGGGTCGAGAAGGACTATGGTTGGTAGAAATTGCTCTTAAGATAAGGAAATTTGATGGACACACATTTTTTTAATTCTTAAAAAATCGCTGAAAATCGACATTGAACCGCCTTATCCTAAATACACACCACACGGTACAATGAGCTAAGATACAAACCCACTTTACTTTAGTTAACATAAGAACCACTTGTTGACTTTCAAATAATGTTAAATTTTTATACTAAATATGCCGACGGCTAAGCTCAAGGTTACGAATCTTTAGTGCAATTACCTTCAAGGAAAGTTTACCTGAAAAAGTTATCAACTCGTCGCGTCCTGATTTAATCCATCAACAATACATTATTGCCCCATTTTTTAACACAAATTCACAATCTTAAAAATAGGATAATTTTGAACCCAGCTGGAGAGTGATCATTATTTAATGATGAATTCAACTGCAAAGTTATAATCACCTTCTAGATGGGCCCACACTTAAAATACATGTGCAGTTCAAGTCTGTTTCCAGCTCGATTGAATTACAATGTCCTGGATCGTACAACTCAAGTACGAACTGTTCTGCCAGTATCACTCCAAACGAGAAAAGTTCACGTAAATGAAAGAGACCCTGACTTCGGTAATCTCACGCGATTACACAAAATTACGTAATCCGCCGCTATACAAAATTTTCATTTAAGTGTCCCCTGCGGACAAATAGCCAAAGAAAACGTCGATCGCGTTCACGTAGATCCTTTCGCGGCCCAAAACCACCCCCGGTGATTTTACTTAACCTCCCGCGGTACGGCGCAACTGCTCTAACGGTTTAAACTGAATTTTCTCTGCTACGCCGCCCCCTTGGGGCTTCGAATTTAATTTTCCGGCGGCTTGAACTGAATTTCTTTTCACCAACGATTCATTTAACCACGCCGCGCAGACTACGGTTTATTGACTTAATATTTTTTTCCGTACGACGCGGACGCTATCGTGATTTTGTGCCTAATACCTCCCGGCGACCTAATTCCCACTTTACCAAAGCTACCCCAATCGGTGGTTCGAATAATCGAATCGGTTCCACCAATAGAATTCATTTCTTTCAGTCAATCACATCTCCAGAATCGGCTGAAAACAAAACGTTGCGCAACACACTAATAACGATGGATATAATAATAATGATCTTTTATTGGACAGTGCATACAATATGTATTTATACAAAAAGAAATTAGAAACAAAAATGTTTCAAGTCACTATCCAATGGAACGCAGTGGAATGAACTATTTATACGAGTATTTATACAATGATATAAAGTGTGATTAACATACATACGTATGAGAATGACGATTGAAACAATGCTAAAAAACGGAAAAAAAACATGTTTCGTGTGTTGTTGACAAAATAAGTCAAGCGTAATATGTCATCAGCAAGATTCTAGTTTATTTCGTTGTAAGTCGCGACTTTCTGGCGTCGCCAACTTTCACACGCATTTAACTGGACAGTACTGTACGCCCAAATAAAAAGTTGAAAAATTTTACTAATTCCATTACCGGGCTCCCGTTACAAATAGTGTTCCATTTAAAATTACAAATTTGTGTCATTGGAAATGCTCTTCAAAAATTCATGTTATTTCCGAGGTTACTTCATAAAAATATAAACTTAATGCGCGCGTAGTAAGTGCGCAAATAAATTTAAGTTTTAAATTGTCACCTCGTATGTGGGCCTCCGCAATAATTTGTACAAGTCGGCACCTTTGAGTTTAGATAATGTTCCTGTCTACAAAGTACAGTGAGTCATAAAAAAAATACTTCCTCTTTAATGAGAAATGCGAGAAAACAGTTTGCATTCTCACGGACGTTTTAGTGAACCCGTTTTTTGGATCACACAGTATTGTAATCAGTAAATATCGCGGTACATTTATCTCCCATGCAGCAAAAGAATCTCTAAATGTTAGATTACCTGTCTCCGGTTACTTTATCAAACAACAAACATTTCGGTGCACACCACGCGCATATTTTCGTATCGATAACAGATTTTTGGCTTAGTTGCAAAACTGCCTAATTTTGGCTACAGTAACGTACGACAAAGATTAAAGGTTCATTCCCGCTATTGTGACGCAGATATGGGAATGACAATGACACAGAGCGTCGTCATCGAGTTATTTATCTCACGACAGAAGATATTTTGCAAATTTCAATGGAAATTCGTAGTAACCTTGAACGGGATACTAAACTTGCTCACTCCCATTTACGATTAGGTGCAAATTATCGGTGAGAAAACAACGTGCGAAAGCCGCAGGCCTACGATCATGTGTGCATTGGCCATTATCGGAGTATAACGGCTTTTGTGCAGACTTCCGTTACTTACTTGGACTTGGAAAGATTCGCCTTCTTCCAATATTGCAAACTATTGTTTTGCGCGTGAGAATTGTATTAAATTCGGAGGAAACCTACGCGATTGCGATAACGATAAGGTACTTTTTAATCACATGCAAACGGAACCTTGCCAAATGCCAATTTTAGTCAATGTTACAGGATTAAAATGTTAATTACACAAGCTTAAGTTCCAATTACAACAGTAGGTACTCCCGTCATTTAGTTATTTATGGGTGGCGAATCGAAGCCGTGCAAAAAGACACATAAATTGAAATTTGCCATTCCGGCCGTTGCGAGATTAGCCCAGACTTTGAAATTAGTAATAAAGTGTGACTTAAATAAACGCAGGTAAAGGTTATAAATACCTGTACATATTCTACAATCAAATCCTTTCCATTTAATTTAAAAACACTCACTCTTTGTTAGCCGCATCTTCATGGTTTTAGGTTAGAACTCGAGTTTGCACGTATCAAGCTGGTTGCCTAACTAAAGCCAGTTGTTAAAGAAAATTTGCTATTCTAATTTTTTATGAATATATGAATAGCATGGAGGTATAAATTTCAGTGTTGTAATAGTAAAGTAACACGTGTTGGATGTATATTGCTTTAACTACAGCAATGTTAATTACGTCCCGTCCAATAGCTACTAATTAATTGAGTGTGTGGGCCAGTGGAAACTGTACTTAAAAAGTACTCATTTTGCAGCAAATTTGCCAAACCCTATCCATACAAAATGAACATTACTAAAATTATAAACAAAACAATTGTTTTTACTTTTGCAATATTCGATTCCCTCATACCAAGAGTGTAATGTGTGTTGCCTAAACCGATGTTAGGAACCGAAACCGGAAACACCATTCACGCAAGAGAGCTAACAATTATTTTGAATCGCATCTTACATGCAATTTAGCTTATCATAAATACAATTATTCAAATTATTGAATGTTATATATAATGGTGAATGAAACCATTTTTTCGCAATTTATATTTTGTTTTGGATAATATGGGGTATTCAAATTGTAAAGAATATTTAGTGCAGCAAGCTTATGGAAAAATGGGGGAACTAATTTAGACATCGAGATTTTAAAAGTGAGCGATGTTACAAACATGCGACTTATAGCCTTAGTGTAATTACACTATGTTATAGCGTAACAGACCCTTGATAATGCAGGGGTGGTAAAATGTTAGTTTACGAGGAAGAGAATTATAAAAACCAGGTAGATAGAACGTCCTTGTTGAATATCACTGGTAATGATAAAATCAATATTAAGAGTAGGTAAATCAGGGTTACTTTTTAACAACCCTTACTTACCTGACGACCTATACCAAGTCTACCTTATACCTGGGAGGTTTCACTCTGGGCTCGACTCTGGGTATACAGTGTGTTCGAGGTAATAGGTTCACCTTGATATCTCTTACTTTGCGAGATTCGAAAAAATGGCTAAATATATGCGACATCACATCCGATGGCATATTGAAATTTCCGGTATCACTTCTTTGAAGAGAGCAGTCAATTTACTGTACGACAACTAGGCATTTATGCATATGGTTGATACAAAAAAAAACGAAGAAATTTCGTGTGCTGTCAGGATGCGCGGTGTCTGTTGCGTTATACCAAGATGTTACGTCTTCAAAACGGAACATTGAACAAGCTGATGGAGATGAAGGTCTTTTCTGTGTAACACAACAGACACTGCGCGTGCTGCATCACGAATTTGCCCATTTTTTATATCAACCATATGCGTATTTTATGCTATCGCACAGCCTTAGATCATATAAACATAGATATAACCTCCCATTGGCTTTCAGGAGCATCTGTGCCAATCAACGAGATAAAAAATTGGCTTAAGGCGAGTAACTTTAGCGCATTTCTTATGAATCGATCAGTACTTTCCGAAAGATTATGTAACGGACTATTTAATGTGTACAAAGGAAAATAAGTTGCTTATGGGATAAGCATAAGAAACAGCATTGCGCAGTCTGCGCATGCGCAACCTGATATTTAAAATATGCGATATGTTTGCCTTTACTAGAAAAATCTTTGGAAAAAAATATCTCCATAAATAATAAAGTTGACTTACTCTATATGCGATATGTTCGCTTTACTAGAGGTGCCTATTTTAAAGAGAGATCTTTATAAGTAAACAAAGTTGGCATTTTGCAGTTTGCGCATGCGCGCATTTGATTTTTACTATTTGCAATGTGTTTGGCTTTACTAATGACATGTGTAGCAATTTTTACTAGAAGCATCTATGGGTAACATTTCAAAGAAATATTTTCATAAATAAGGCAGTTGGCAGAATGCGCATAACTAATGTTTACAATATCAGATATGTTTGCCCGAATAAAATTTCAAAAAAATATCTCGATAACTAGGACAGTTAACATTTCGCGTCCTGCGCATATTAATCCCATGTTTACAGTATGCTATACGTTTGCTTTTACTAACAGCATCATTGGTTAAAATTTCAAAGAAATATCTCCATAAATAAGAAAGTTGACATTGCGCAATACGCAGATTAATCGTCAATATTTTTCTTTGTTCAGGTGCCAGAGCTATAAGCTACCGAATGAAAAAAGGACGAACTAAATATCGAGGTAAATGCCTTGAAAACTGTAGTAGTTTAGACCTCGGATAGACGGACGGACTGAAAAAGTGGCCATAATAGCGCCTTTCAACATGAGTTGGAAAATGCGTTAAAAAATGGAATGCGTATGCGCCCACCCGACTTTCTTAGTTCTGGCCGAATTTTCCAGAAATTTTAACTAATGTGGAACTGCGTTTCAATTTTTTCTTAGGGTTCATGATAAGCTGTGATGGTACATCAAACATAGAACCCTTTACTTTACTTTAAAGAGAGATGGGCAAACAAATTCTAATCCCAACGAAATCTGGTACGTGTGATCTTGACCCAAAGAGACTTAATTGTACAGGTAAGATGCCACCATGCTCAGAAAAGCCCCGGAAAATATGCTAACTAATTTTGAAATAATTCTAACTGGCCAATAGAAAGCCTCCAAAACGACACGATACATTCCGCGCCATAATTATTAATAATCAGAATTGAAAATCTTAAGTTGGGTTTGAAAATCTTACAATCTTAAATGTGTACCTTTTTGTAAATAGAGGTAGAAATAAATAATTTTACTATTTCCCCTTGATGTTATGCAACTCATATAGCGCGTGGCCTGCTTATTAGGCGCCAGAGCAAAGCGATGCAAGCTTTATAGGGGAGTCGATGGTGTCCGTCTGTCCGTGAACACGATAACTGCCAAACGCTTGGACCGATTTGGTTCAAAATTTGCACAGTTGACCTATATGCAACAAGCCTAATGAAAATGGGTCAAATCCAATGACCACGTGGGGTCACACCCAGGTGCTCTGTCGCTTTTTTAGACGCTCTTTATGGGTTTATTTTTAGCACATTTTCCAACTGATGTTGGAAGGCGCTATTATGGCCACTTTATCCGTCCGTCTCCTACAGTTTTCAAGATATTTAGTTCGATTTTTTTGCATTCTGTCGCTAAATGCCCTGACACCTCAACCAAGAAAAATCTCGACAATTAATATGCGCATGCGCAATGTTAACTTTCTTATTTATGGAGATATTTTTTTTTAATTTTAACCACACTTGCTTTTACAATATCTCCTCGTTTTTTATTCTATCGAATAAATCCTTTTTGAAAAATGTAAAAAAAAGTGCTTCTTTGAGTATACAAGAGGTTCGAAACATTTTTTTAATTCAAATTTATTTTAACTATTAGTCCTTGTACATGATATCATACTTTTGACCTCTAGTTTTTTCCGTTGTAACAAAACTTTCGTGTAAAAATAAAATTATCCGATTAAAATCAAGCTCTTGTGTATTTACCCCCGATAAATTTTGACCCCTATGTAGCCTACTAAGCTATAAAGCTCAACTTAAATTTTGAGAGTTAATTGAATGTTTACAAGGGTTTTAGGTTAAATTTGAAGGACGATGTGGAGTTTGCAGGCCGAGACGAAGTCGAGGGTAGCAATCACAATGAGTGATTAACATGTAAGTCTTTCGGACTCGTGTAATAAGCAACATTTTTCTATAAACATGGAAAATAATTGAAATTCGCCAATTTAGATAATATGGATTTACTACATAAACATTATATATATTGAAACTTTAACACTTTACTTTTATTTTGAATGGAATGCTTGCAATTAAATTTCAAGGTGTATCTCGTGTTGTGGGTACTGTTAAAAAGCGTACTATTTATATGAAACAACTCGTAAGGAACTTTTTTTTCAACATTTACTCAAACGTTTACTTAGTAAGTAACTATAACTCACCCGTTTCTTGTAAAGTGACACGGTCATGAGGACTTGCGAAATATCAATAACTGGCGTATAAAGCGCAACGGAAGTACCTACATAGATTAGTCCAGATATGTTTTTTTTAATACAATTCGTGTTACACGACACAATACAGGCGTAATGATTTACATTTCGCCCCAATGAATACGACCATGATTCACATTATTATTATTATTTTGTTGTGTTTACGGATCTTAGAACCACAATACGCGAGACAATACGTTACAAATGATTTACTACCTACTTAGTACTTACATAAAATTTACTAATGCTTATCAAATAGGTAGGTGCACAAACAGTTGTCACTTGGAATGTCTTATCTATATGTTCATATTTTTTTATTACGTACGTTTCTCATCCGGTTCCTATATATACCTTGCTGTAAGTTAGTTAAGTAGTTTTTCTACTCCGACCCAGAAGAAACCAAAGCAAAGATGGTGGTCCATCTAATTAAATCAAATTCAAAAGAATGCAGAATTATCGAAGGGCTATGCTCTATTGACTTAAAAACATTTGGATATCTGCACGGTAGCCATAAAACTGAAACGTTTATTAATACGTATAGGTAAATAAAAGAGCCATTCGCTTTAAAACGTTCTGTACTGTAGAAGGGCGATCAAAATTTAAATCATGTCAGCATTATAGATTTTTAAGTCGTAGGCACAGAGCTCAAAAGAACAACAGTAAAAAATCTAAAACTTTGCAAAATCTTGATAAACCTTTGAAACTGCGTATAGGGAAATGTAGTATCAAACGACGTAGATTTTCACGTAAATTTTGGAAATGCGATACAATTCGGGATGGTCTATTTAAAAGAAGAAAATTGCTATCTACTTCACCGGAAGTGAATCGACCATGATAATATTCTCTTTCGATAAATCATGAAAAACTATTTTGGCATGAAAATTTTCAGATTTAAATTATTAATGACGGACTGAGTACTTTTAGGTATGAAACAGCCTGTAGGTATATTATAGTCAATTTACTTTCTTCGGCAAGAACTTTACAACCACCAAGACTGACTGACTTTCACAAAAAAAGCATTTATTAAGACTGATTGCCAAATTTAACGATTCTTCCCTTCTTCGATTTTTCAAATAATTTCCTCTATTATCAAATCAGCTTCAAAATGAATGAGCTTTTATAGACTGACAACGAAATTCTTATCGCCAGACCGGATTTAAAATGAGAGACTTCTAAAAGAATACAACGCAATTATTTCCAAATGTCCCTAATTTTTGTGAACGTAATTTCACTGAACAATAAAGTTTGCACAAGTCCATTATTTAAACAAAATTAAACATCTAATAATTCCGATACAAAACAGCCTCGAAAACAGCATTGACCTCCATTTCAAATGCCGCTATAGAATTTTTAAATTAAGTTACTACGTTGGCGTAATGACTGTTTAACCATTTCTTTTTCGGATTTTGTATGCCGTTTTTTCTTGCCTATTTCGTGCTTTTCTGCGCTACTAATGGAAAATGTGCTCATCAAACAAATACGTTAGAAATATTGGGAACGGTAACAGAGACGCAATGAGAGTGTAACCATTTGTGTCTTTTTCGGTTTTATGTATGCCATTTTTGATGCTCATTTCGTGCTGTTGGGTAATAAAAAATGTTTTAGCGCATTTTCCAACGAAGTTGGGTGCGCTATGGCAGCCACTTTCCTTGTCTGTCCGCCCGGGGCCTTAACTACTCTACAGTTATTTCTTTTTGAATTCGGTAGCTTATGGCATCTGAGCCAAGAAAAATCTTAACGATGCACAGGCTGCACAATATCAACTTATCTTATTTATTAATATACTATTGTTGAACTTTTAACCACAGATACTTCTAGTAAAGGCAAACGTATCGCATATAGTAAAAAACAGATGTGCGCATGCGCAGAATGCCAACTTTGTTTTATAGAGATATTTCTTTGAAAATTTAACCAAAGATGCTGTTAAATAGCAATAGGCGAGCCAATAGCCTTTTGGGAAGTAGTGATAAATGCATGGAAAATGCGCCAAAGTTACTCGCCTTAGAGAAAAAAACATTTTTACTTGTTTGCTTTCTTCTACACTGTGCGGTTTTTGAATTGTGCTTTTTTTTAAATTAGTCATATAAGAATTTTTGAAATTTCATTTTTAAATTAAGAAAATTAGGCGATATATAAGGCACTCGAAAAGGTAGCATCCGATGTAGCACCCATATGTAATATGTTACGTTTGGAAAAGCGCAACTTTGTAACATAATTCGATAAACCGTGCATTAGGTAATGGTAATGCAAAATTCGTGTATAAATAACTTCTCTCTGTTTTTTTCAAAATTTAAAAATAAATGGATATCTTGCAAAAACGAATTAATGAGCCATTTTTACCACCCGCACGTTAGTAAAGTGGATATTGTATTGGTGTAACAAATGACCCCCCGCCTCACTTTTTTGCCAGAAATACACGTTTTGAAGCAACAGGAATCCGAATCAAATAAAATATCGATATCAGTCAGTCTGTCTGTACTCTCATTTCCGGCTATTGCGGCTGAACCGATTGGAACAAAATTTGGTACATACATTCTTTGACATAAAAAGAAGAACTGCTTTTGGGCAGAATCGCGCAGGTGTGCGGGTGGTATTTGTGCCAGTCACAGCAATTTTTTTGAAAATTGCACAGTTGCTACTTTATGATATAAGATAAACCAAAACCAATTGATGTCTCTTGGAGAAGGAGGCCGAAAATGTGAAATTCGTTTCCCAATATAGCTAGGAATAAAAAAGTTTCATATAGGGACATTGAAATTGGAACACCCTGTACATACACTTCGGTTGTGCTAAAACCCTCGCCAAAGAGTTAATCGAATGCAAAGATTGTGAATAGTATTCTAAAACCACAGTCGTAGTGTAGTGTAGTTCACACGTAGAATCCGAAGAACTTTTTTTGAAAAGAAGTCTTTTTGGCTAGCTTTTTGGTTCATCTCGCCCAACTCTTTGCTGCAATTTTTGAGCATCCGTGAACTTTGTACTTAACAGAATTATCAACATACAGCTGAAAGATTTCAAAAAATACACAACTACGCAGTTACAACAAAAGCATACTATTTGAAACCCAGAAAAAAGAAAACTTACGGTTTCGCCATCTTCTTTTGTACTTCAAATTCGCCTTCGACGGCGAAGATTTAAAACTGTCACTGAGTTTTGCTTTAGCCTGCTTGGTACAGTAGCTGATGTTGGGCATTGTAGACGTTTCACTTTCGACACTATCACAACATTTCACTGTCGCGAAAATAAACGTACCTTTCTAAACGAAACGGAACTATCTGCAATCTACGACAGAAATGAAATTGTAACCGTATCGTACTTATAGCCGTTAATGCGGATAACTACCTCAATTCAATTTCATATTTCATGTGAAATCGCGTATATGCATGATATTACATTAAACAAAGACTTTACCGTTGCATATCTAAAGCGGTAAAGGTCAAAGAATTATAACGTAAACGTATAAATGCGATAAGCCCGTTAGAAGAATGCGCTTTCTTTTAAAAATTCGATAAGCAATGAGTCACCTTCGCTGACTATAATTAATTATTATATCATTCCAACAATTAGATAGGTATCCCACTTGCATTAATTCCGCCTATTCGTTCATCTGAAGGGTTTGATACCTATATAGTATACGGTTTTTTGGTTAAATCTTTGGAAAATTGAAAAATCCATTTTTGAAATCGTTCTTACGAACTATGACGAACACTTTCAGTTAAACCTGATGTGCTAAAAATACGCTTAGGTCACTTGTTAATTTGTAGTTTTCTAAAAGAAAGGAATTGACAAACTGATAGGTGGATAAAGGACAGCTTTTGAGGTAGAAAACAGAAGAGTTACATGCAATAGTCACTTTTCCACTTGTCAGGAAGTGTGATAAATTAGGAAACCTATCATAGCACTGTGCCCTTAGATCATATATGGTATACATAGATATAGTCTCTCATTTACTTTCAATAAGGAGCATCTGTGCCAACATACCTAACAAACAAAGACAGAAATATATTTTGCACTGTAAATAGAACACCGCACATGCGCAGTAGCATCGGAATGTAAACAGCTGATAACCATAGGCGTCGCAAAAATGGGTCACTTCATATTTATCAAATACTGGGCTAGCAATTTTCTTCGTGCTCACAGCGAGCCTTATGTCAAATTAACCAAGTACTATCAGTGACTCAGTGACAATCATCAGGAGAGCGGCCAGAAAAGAATTGATCACCAACAGGGGTACAATTGTGGGAGGCTGCACACCTAAAGGTAGTGCAGGAAGACTGCCTTCCTAGACTCTGCAAGACTGACATCTGGGTCTCCTGACGACCTGGTGGCGGTGAAGCGGCGCTTGAATGTGCAGATATAATGGGCAAAGATAGGCAGCTGGTGTCTCTTCCACACAGCCGTGAAGGATCAACCTCAAGTGAGGCTGAAGTGAGGTTTTCGGCATTGAGGAAAAGGGCCGGTCTAACCTAATCGCTAGGGGGAAGCCTCAGAAAAACCTAGAATATGAATTTATGTTCCTAGCACCCTAAAGTGCTTCTACCGCCACACCTGTGTGACCGTGATATCACGACTATACAGTTAAGCTGTGACATACAGGGTAAAGCTGAAGTAGTATATATCTCTTGGGAGCTGTTGGTTTGTAATCCGGAGGTCCGGTGTTCGAACCTGGGTAACGCATTTTAGAGATCGCCCGCAGAAGGTCTTAAGTTGTTCAATACTAGTCCTTACGAATTAGGAAAACTGCAGGAAAACCTAATTCGGAGTATCCGGCAGAATACTCGAAACTGATCTAAGGAAATTCCCATCACAGATGAAAAATTCTTACCTCAGCCCAGGTTCGAACATTCGACCTCCCGGCTATGTGGCCCAACGCTCTACCACTGAGCTGCGGCAGACGAGCGCAAACAGAATGGCCATTAGGGACGGAGATAACCGAATGGAGCGAATCAAGGCAGCAAGTCGTGACGGGTAGAGGGCAAATTGGACCGGTAATCTCTCACATAACGGTCAAGCCTAGGCTTCGAAGGAAAAACGTTAATAATTACAATATTCTTAATGGAAGAAAAAGCAATGTTGTACATCCATTTACACCGTTAACTTATAAAAATGCAGGTATGTATCTACTACCCACATAGCAGAACTATATTTTTATACACCATAGCATATTATAATATGCACATTCTACGTGGGATTACGTGTATATCCATAGAATGTGGAAAAGTATGGCAGACTTCACATAATACATACTATATTTATACGTGTAGTAGACATGCTATGTATATTGCTATATAGACCGGGAGATGATGACACTTTTTGTGGTGTGATTTGCTACAAGTATGGCGACCATTCAAAGGATTAATTAAGTACTCCTCGAAACGAAAATGGTGCTAACTCTCTGGGAGTGGGGCCGTTATTGCGTGACGATTGTTTAAACATGTCGGAAAATTGAATGATTTTGGACAATTTACTACACAAAATTCTTTGGATTTTCTGGTAGTCGGTGACAAAACAAATGACGGAAACGAAATGCCATACTTTTCCGGTGGGCCTTATAGCCCGCCATACCCATTTGAAAGTGTCGATTGTTTGTATTTTTTTTGGGTGATTTGCTGCAAGCTCATTTTTTTATGAGCATCAAGTCCTCAATCAGTCATTGACGAAAATCAACCTGCCATACCGCAGCGACGGGCCCGCATAGCCGCCATACCGGTACAAAGATATCATTTTTGTTAATCATTTTGGGCGATTTTCTACACCCTATAAATTTTTCCACCAGCTATTTTTATAGTCAGAAATAGAAAGTTCGATACGCCATACCTGTGGCATGGGCCAATTATGTATAATATTTTTTCAAAAATGTAAGAATTTTCCGAAAATTTTGGGCGATTTGCTACAGTATGGGACCAATGTTTCGTGACAGTTTGAGGTGTAATAAAAGTAAATATCAAGTTTCAAACATGAATCCCAGGCCAATCTTGTTTTATCACGAAATGTTATGTCGCTTAATATTCTCCGCCCCACTCGAACTTCTTAGTCAAGTTGAAGAGGTCCCGGTCGGGGTCGTTGTGTTCTGCATTGCATTCAATGGATCGCAGGTAGTAGGTAGTAGCTGCCGTCAAGTTTATACTACCCGCCATAAGTATCTGAACACCCAGTGACTTTGATCAATTTTAATAAAATTTTCAGGGCAGTTGTATTTATTCCGAATTAAGAAACATTATACAAATTAAAATAACACTAATAATAATAATAATAATAAACGTTTAAACAAATATAGCAAACGAGCTCCTGGGTATGGCTATAGCATGTTCAAGACCAAATTTTGCACCTCTAAGTGCATATAGGTATCAAATTTCATTTAGATGCTTTCATAATTATGAAAGTTGGCACTGTGCATCTGAAATACCCATCAACATAATTTTATATATTTTATATATTATTATAGTCATGAATATTACGGATGGAAGTTATCGTACACAGATAATTATGAATTTAATTGGTTCGACGGCGACGACATGCCCACTACTGTCGGATATATCATTCTGGATCACATTGACCAAGAGAATGAAAATCAAATCGATTTGAGTAGTGTCGAGGGCAATGGGAACGAAACAGAAGAGACCCATGACGATGTTGAGGAATCCGATACCGATGACGAGTAATTGTTAAACGCGAGTACGATATCTTGTCGGGATAAGTTAATCAATTTAGAACAATTATTCTTTTGAATGGATTGTGTTACCAATTTTTAATAATAAAATCATTTCTCTGAAACTCGCGAGAAGGTCGTTTTCAAGGTTTCTTGCTTGTCCCAGTTATAGCAGAAAGATGTTTTAAGAAAACAGATTTTCGAGTATGGCGCCATCTTTAGCCTTCATGACGAGTATGGCACATATATCATGGATCAATGTGGAGCATGAACTTTCGGAAAATCCAAATGCCATACTGTAGCAAATCGCCCAAAATTATTAACAAAAATGACATCTTTGTGCCGGTATGGCGGCTATGCGGGCCCGTCGCTGCGGTATGGCAGGTTGATTTTCGTGAATGACTGATTGAGGACTTGATGCTCATAAAAAAATGAGCTTGTAGCAAATCACCCAAAAAAAATACAAACAATCGACACTTTCAAATGAGTATGGCGGGCTATAAGGCCCACCGGAAAAGTATGGCATTTCGTTTCCGTCATTTGTTTTGTCACCGACTACCAGAAAATCCAAAGAATTTTGTGTAGCAAATTGTCCAAAATCATGTTTAAACAATCGTCACGTAATAACGGCCCCATTTCCAGAGAGCTAGCACCATTTTCGTATTGAGGAGTACTTAATTAAACATTAAACCTTTGAATGGTCGCCATACTTGTAGCAAATCACACCACAAAAAGTGTCACCATCTCCCAGTCTAATAGGTACTGACAAGCGGATATACCATGAATATTCCTATAATATGCAAAGGATATATACAGGATATTCCATGTATGTTGTATACATTCAGAATGGATGTTCAATACAGATTCCCCTAATCTTCGGTAAGCGTCCTAGCGTCTATACATAAATAAATTATTTTCATTGAGTGAAGTTTTCCGTTTATTAGGTCTCCTAGAATAGAATGGAAATAATAAATATCTGTTTCCACAATGTCCTTAAATATTGCCTTATCGGCAATTGGCATATCTTTTATACTTTGCGTGCCTAAACATCCATATAACATCCCAAATGTATATTTATAGAATATCCATACTGGACAATATGTCCATAATGCACATAGTACATTTTGTATTTAAAAGGTACCTATATAAATAAGATATTGAATGCTATGTGGGTTAAACTTTGCGTAAAAATGTTATAGGGTTCAGACTTTTTCGATTAGACTTCTCAATCAAAAGTAATGGACTAGAAACAAATTTCGAAAAAAAATTCAAGGGGCTGTAACTTTTGATCTAGTAGCCCAATCTTCAAACTGTTTGAAATTATGGATTCTACAGGGCACATTCTATAAGAAAATGTTTTTCCCAGGTCGATCTGAGACAATTTTTTTTCGGGCCTCAAAAAAAGGCAGTGTATAACCTTCTTTTTTTACCAAAAATCGACTACACCAAAATTTCTCGGGAAAACACTTTTTCTTATTAATTTTGGTGCGTAGAATCCAAAACAATTCGTACTTTTTCCGTTCAAGTTCACGATGCTTTGTTGCACAAGACACAGAAGCTTGCAACGGTATTGGCAGCGACGGACCTATGGGGGGGCAAGGGGGGGCAGGCTGCCCCTCCAATACTTAACTAGTTGGCAATTTTGACAAGAGTTGATAATTTTCATTACCAGTTGGCGAATGCCGCGAAAGTAGGTAACTCGTAAATGTAATAACTGTTATAAATTGACTATTGAAGGAATGAGGAGTGACAACGCAAGGGGGTTTTACTAAAAACCAGGTGCCAAATTCTTGACAGAACTGCTTTCTAGGAAGCTAAAAATATACTTGTATCTCTTTAGAATAAGAATTAGATATACTGGATAGGAATGTTTATTTTTTAAAGGAATCCCGAGTGGAATCCGCAATCTGATAAGAGCTCAAATAACACAGAACACTTCCCAGTGCATACTGCTGACATGACTTACTTAATACTTAATAAGCCGGTTCCACACATTCAAATATATGGCAAATGTACGAATATTTATATAGGTATTTGCTAACATATTTGTCTCAATGACAAAGTCACCATCCTCATATTTGCCATTTGTGCCATCAGACAGGTCTCGCCTGTTTGACAAATATTTGGTGCCTTTGATTTGTGTTCATTTACCGACTTCGAACGGGAAATATTTATATTTGCCGAATATGTCCCTTTGTGCGAATATTTGTCTTCAAGCACCCCCTCCATACATTCGTCTATTTGCCATATTTGTCACAAATAGCCGAATGTGTGGAGCCGGCTATAGATACTACCCGTTTGAGTTGGAAATTTTTACAGTGGAGTTGGCAAAATGTCATATCTGACCCCCCAATTTTTTTGTCTAGGTCCGTCCCTGGGTATTGGCACTGTATGTATATTACCAAAACTGATTAGACATCCATGTGAACAAAACTTTGGATGTTCATATAAGTATACATGGTGTGCTAAAAATATTGTACCGAATCTAAGCAACCGCATTGTTATTAATTGTAAGTAAATCCGAATGTCCCCTTTACCATAAAATTAGATCTGACAATTTTAGTGAAATGCTATTTATTATTAATTTTTTTAAAATACCCTTTTATAGTTCCGAATTTATTAATATTGACTGGTAATTTCTGACAATTTTAACAAATATTAAAAATCCGATGCCCACCTATTTTGAGTTAGGGTAGGAACCCTAATCAGTCATAGAAGCAGATAATTCAAGTAAAAATTCTGGCATTCAAAATTGGTGTAGGTTGACATTTCAGTGCGGAAAAGGAAGCTGAATTTAGTGGATAACCGACCAAGTACCGTTGCCAAGTTTGACCTTCACCGATTTAGAACATCGTAAACGGGGTTCAATGAAAGAAAACAAACATTTTTTTCAGCGGGCCGGCCGCTCGATATAATTTACCCGCTGACTCGCGCACAAGAAGAAAAATCGCATTAATTACGTTTTCGAATTGAGGTCTTTTATACGCATTAACGGTTACTTTGATGAAGATCGAGATGGTACCGGATTTGATAACTTAAGAATAATGTTACCTTCGAGAGAGAGGGCGCGCGCGCGAGCACAAAATCACTCATAAACAAACACTTTTCTAACAACTGTAATAGCCAACAACAATAAACATTAATCGGAATTGTAGGTACGTGCAAAGTAACGAGAACCCCGACTTTCATGACAGTTAGCACAAGAATAGCGTGGTTTTGGAAAATGGAGCAAATTTACGGTACATCTTTCGGGTATGCGACGTTTAGATTTAAAGGAGAAAGGTGGCAGTGATCTTAAATAGCACACTCATTGGCGAGATTTTTAAAAGATGAAGTCGTCCGATTACTTCTACATCTTCTTGATAGATTTTGTTGTTCAGAATAAACCTACGTATTCAATTACCTACCTACCTACCTACTGCACTTATGAAATATTTATAGAGAGCGGACAATTGTTATGTTTATCTTTTCAATTGGAATTTTGCGTCTTTTTTTTGAGTACTTATACATAAGTACATACCGAGTCAACCTACTCAAGATGGACAAGTTCGGATATAATATAAATAATTCTTTCTTGAAACTCCAACATTAGTCATTTGTCGCGCCTATCTTTTTGATACAGGGTGTACCATATAAGTATGTAAGAACAAATTAGGCGAACAAAACAAATATTTTTTCAAAATAGACCGAGGGTCTAATTCTAATGTGTTGCGTTTGTCAGCTACTGAGATACTCTAAGAAAAGTGGTAAAATTTGCATTTTTTAATTTTCCGTTTTAGACACATTTTACTACAATCTCTACCCCCTTTGACCTCTAAACGGCGGTGCAAAAAATCATAAAAATCGCGAATCTAAAATTGGTTTAAAAAAGATGCCACTGCAATTCTTGGCCGGTAAACGCAAATGATAAGAATTCTACGAAATTTGCTGCGGGACGGCCAAATTTGTTCGTTAGTATGAGATAACACCTACAAGTGATAAACTAACCTCGCAGTCTCAAAAAAATACATTAATAAGCGGTGTTTAGTTAGCTCATACGACCATATTTGCCTACCCTGTACAATGTACATACATCATGACTCATGAGGAACAAAATTGTCGGACAGCTTTTAAAAATAACTTTTCAAACAAAAGTTATACTCATTTGAATATTAGTTTTTGAGCTATACGGATAGGCCCCGCCTACTATAATGATTCAATTAAACTCGCATGTAGTTACTGACAAAAGTTCAAAATATAAAAAAAAGCTGCTTAAGTAGATTTCAGGATACTTAACATTAATATCGATCATTAAATTATACAAGAAAAAAGATTTTCGCACTAAGGCGAGTAACTTAACGCTATAGGGACATACCTAAGCATTTATAGGGTTAAAAAGCGTGGTTAAGTTCTGAAAGGGATTATCTTCATAAATAGAAAAGTTGACGCTGCGCCTACACGTATTTATGATTAAACATGGGCACTATGTTTGGTTTTGTTAGGAGGTAGTTAAAATTTCAAAAACAAACTTGGTATCTTGATAATACCAAGTTCGCGCATGCGCGGATTTGATGTTCACTATATGCACTACGTTTTTTTATTAGAACCAGTTATGTTACTATTTCAAAGAATATCTCTATAAGTAAAAATCTGATTTTTACTGTTTGTGATATGTTTCTCTTTATTAGAAAAATCAGTAGTTAAAATTTCGAAAAATGTCTATATGTAAGAAAATTGACATTGCGCAGTATAACATACGCACATTTAATTTTTGCCCCATGTTTATATTTACTAGGAGCATCTATGGTTAAAATTTCAAAGAAATATCTCCATAAATACGAAAGTTGGCATTGCGCAGTCCGCGCATATGTAGGTAGGTACAAAGAATTTTGACTATTTATGATATGTTTGCCTTTACTAGAAACATCTATAGTAAAGGTTTCAAAAAAAAGTATCTGTAAAAAGTTGCGTATCTATTTGTCTTTATTGGGAGCATCTATGGTTAAAATTTCAAAGAAATAAGAAAGTTAGCATTGCACATCTGATTTGCTCACCTTTATTAGAACCATCTGCAGTTCGAAGTCTGAAAATTAACTTTTGAGCAGCTTGCGCATGCGCATATTTGATTTTGACCATATGCGATATGTTTGACTTAACATTACTAAACATCTGTAGTTAAAATGTTAAAACAAGTAAAATATGGTTTTCGCCGTAAGGCGAGTAGATTTAACCCATTTGACATGCATTGATCAGTACTTCCCAAAAGGCCATAGCGCCGTTTTTTATCAGAAGCATCTATGGTTAAAATTTCAAAGACCACAGTTCTCCATACATAAAAAAGTTGGCATTGCGCAAATCTGATTTTTACAATATGCGATATTACTAGAAGCATTGTTTCAAATAATATCTCCATAAAGTATAAAATTGACATTGCCCGTCTGCGCGTGCGTACATTAATCGTCAAGATTTTGTTATAAATAATTCGGTAAACGTTCCATGTTTTTGTGAGGCTCGAATGTTATCTGGCATTTTACACCGTTCGACAATTTTCATCTCGTGTGACATGCATTATTAATTTCGATATTCGCGGTGCAAGTGCAAGCGACCAAATTAACACCGTGGAAGAAGTCCATCTGATTTCCTATAAACCCGGGGAAATGAATGAGCGAGGCGTGAACACGTGAAATATTTATGTGTTCATTTACGTAGAAAACACGCGTAGGTACTTACTTCCTTTTGGAGGTGTAGCAAAAACAAGTAAAAAGGTTTTCGCCCTGAAACCAGTAACTTTAGCGTATTTTCCATGCATTGATCACTAGTTCCCAAGATGGTCACAGAACGGACATAATGCACATGGGCAGTCCAATTGCCAAGATTTTTCTTGGTTCAGGTGCCCGATACCGTTATCTTTCCTACAAGCATATCTGTTATTAAAATTTAAACAAAAATCTATAAATAAGAAATTTGACAGTGGCGCAGTTAGGACATGCGCACATCTGATGTTTACAATATGCGATATGTTTATCTTTACAAGAGACATATATGGTTAAAGTTTCAAAAAAATATCTCTATACATAGGAGAGTTGACATTGCGCATGCGCCGTTTAATGGTCAAGATTTTCCTTCGGTCAGGTGCCAGGGGCCTAGGGCTATACGATAGGTAACGGAAATGCGCTAAAAATTCTCATTCTTATTCTCATGCTCACTCTCACTCTCACTTTCACTTTCATTCTCATATTCTCATTCTGACTCTCAATCTCATAAAAATCTAACAAAAACATGTTAAATCTTTTAGTAAGGACGATGCTGGAAAATACTCGAATCAATTTGACAGTGGCTATCACTTTCCGTTTGCCCATTCCAGAAGTTCCCAATGCCTACTTGCAATTGTTGCTTAAACCTTCAAACATTTTTCTTTCATCCACAAAACGAAACATAACATGTCACATTAATATCAAGTCTGCGATTGTTTTTATTAACGAGCTCCTAAGGGCGTTCATGATTTTCACTTTGTGTCCGTCCGGCCGTCCGTGTGCATGATAACTCACGAACCGTTTCGAATTTTCTAATTATGTTTTCAACTTTTCATTATGTTTATCACCACCCAAGGAAGATATGATTAAATTTTTACTGACCCAGGAGCTGCCGTCCGTCCGTCCGTATGTAACAAACATAGCAAATGCACTCCCGGGTCACTGATGACTATTGGCTCAGTTATTCCTTAGGTGATGACAAACATAATACTGAACACAGAATTGGAAAATTCGAAACCGTTCGCTAGTTATCATGTTCAGTGGCCCAGGAGCTCGTTTGCTATATTTGTTACAAGCTTATTTAATCGAATTATCAGTTTGCCTAATAATTATGGAATCTGCACCTTTATATCTAAACTTCTTCTGTATGTATGTGTGTTTGTGACTAAACTTTTTTGATGTGCCTCTGTCTGCCCCCGGATAGTTTAAATTCACAATTTGGTCCGATCGCATTCTAGGATTTTTCTTCAAAACTTCTTTTTTCGCTGATGTCGCACTTCATTTCGCGTACCGATCGAGATATGCGCAAAGTCACTTGCGTCGTGCCGATGTGTTCACATTTCTCCATTCTGTACGCTGGATTTCGGTTATCACTATCCAGCGTACGATTTCGGGTGGGAAAATCTAGTTTATTATACATATATTTATTATTGTAGGGTATATTCCAGAGGGACATCGAAGCGCCATCAGGTCGCCATCAAGTCAATAAAGGATTAGTAAAAAAAATTAAATAAAATAGTGACATTCGCGTTAGTGTGTTATAAATCTATATGTCGATCTACAATTTGAAGTGAAAAATAATCTTTAACTGTTATAAATTACTCTATTTAAGCAATTTTTTTTCTTTTTTGAATCTGTTTTTTATCCCTGGAGTGCTGTATTTAAAAAAAAACTGTCTGTTTAGATTAAAATATACACGGTGTTCCATTTAAAAAAAGGAGGTTAGGTCCGATAACTTTTTAACTTGACCCCGTATACTTATTTTGAAAACGGCAAATTATGCAACAATCTTTAAGTACAAAGAAACTTTTCTTATAACCACGTTTCCGATATCTTAATAAACAAAGTAATTACCTAAAAATCGAAAAATGCAACTTTTTCCAGTAACTCAAAAACAAAATACTGTATGCCAGTTTGGTTTTGAACATCGAGTTTATCTCAAGAAAATACATCGGGACTGCGAGGTCAATTTCACTTTAAGTATAAGTTTAAAAGTTACCCCACATTAACGACCAAATTTGGCCACCCTGTACGTCCCTGACGTTTTCATTTCAATTTGGCGCCAGACGCCTGGGCTCGGCTGGCGTAGTAGATGCCGGTTCTCATTGACTCACCGGTTGCCGTCGTGTGACTTGACTAGACTGGAAAGGTTTTTTGCGAAGTGGTGAAGAAATTAAAAAACGATTATCTCTTCCCACCGAAAGTAAGGAGGGGGCAGTGTAAGTGGTGGTGAAAGAAAATAACAGATGACGGCTGTTTTTGAGACATTCCGTTGCAATGGTTGCCAAGTGTGAAAAAGACAAAATCGGGATGGAAAGTGATAACCAAAAAGGAAGACTTCTATCATCAAAACTTCAGTAAGATTGGAAAGGTCCTATCATCAATCAATGGAATTACTACCTCGTCCAATAAAAAACTGGCAATTTTTCAGATCGTAATCTAAATAGGTAGTTACTTATGAGTTTATAAGCAATAACTTTACTACTTTACATAATACGTTTCGCTTACAAATATCAACAAATAAAGGTGAATAACCTACCAGCTACAATGTGATTAATTACATTTACCCACTACGTACGTAGGTAGGTATTACCATAAGTAGGTCATTTCATGTTTTATTTCCGCATGAGCAGCCTTGCACTACAAATTACATCTTGGTGGATGCTCTGCCTCCGCCACGCCATTCCATTTGTAATAAAAAGGACTACATAACTGTAGTTAGTTGTGGAGATAGTTGCTTTAAAGTACCGTAACGTCAATTGTATTCAGTTTCAATTTTATGCGCAATTAGTCTAATTCCTCAGTTTATCGAGCGGACAACATATAGGTACGTATGGTAGGTATCGATAGTCCACGTTTTGGGGGCCTCCCATAAAGATCTAGAGTTCTTGATGGATCTTAGAAAGAATTTCTCCACGCAGACCCAAACATGAACTTTTTTTTAAGGTTCTGAAAAGATGGTCAATAGTTCTAAAGTCCTCGGTATGTAATTACAATAGTCCCGCGAAAAATCAATGTAAAAGACCTCGCCAAATGTTCTCAAATATTGACTATAGGTATATACATTTTACATTATCATTCATTATAATGAATAGTTGTATATTTGTGAAGGGTAAAGAAAATGTTAATTCCTGTAAAAAATCGTTATTCTTTCACCGAGATCGTTGGGAAAAAGACCAAGATCATTATTTCGATGCTCAAGACATGAATTTGATGCATTTTTGGCGACCACATGCATTTTGTTCAAAGCATGTCAGAATCGTTATTCGTGGGGCATGGTCGAGTTTGCAAGAAAAAGTCCACTCTCACGAAACTTGGGGCACTGACTCCGGATTACGCCGGACTTGCCTCACCCGAAGCACGCTAGGTGGAGGTGTTGCTGGGCGCGGTAGTTGGTGGCTTTAGATTCAATTCAGTAGGCTTTCTTTCTCTTCCGGCATTCGTCCAGCGAATGTCCGGGACTTCTGCAATAAGTGCACCTGGGTTTGAGGGTGGTGGGTTCTGCAGTGTGTTTGGTGGGCTGTAAGTTTTCGAACTTCCGTAGTTCGTCTTGGAACTTGACGAAGGTGCACTGAATTTTGCTTGTTTTATGTAATTCTTTCGCGAATTTTTTATTCATTACTAATTGCATTGTTCATTTTCAAGCTAGTGTCTATACGGCGCGGACTTCCCACCTACCGAAGTTCGTCGCAAAATGCTCCATAAGCTGTATAAATCTATCAAAAAGCGACTGTGTAGCTCAGTGGTAGAGCTTTAGGCTACATAGCTGGGAGGTCGGGTGTTCGAACCTGGGATGAAGTAAGAATTTTTCATCTGTGGCAGAGGTGGGAATTTCCTTAGATCAGTTTCGAGCATTTTTCCGACTGCTCAGAAGGTTTTCCTGCAGTTTTCCTAATTCGTAAGGTAAATACCGGAGTAGCACTTGTGACATACCCAGGCTTAGCGGGCAAATTCGGTTCCATTATAAACTTAAGACCTTCTGCAGGGGCACCTCTAAAATGCATTATGCCCAGAACAAGAGAGGGACAATAAATAAATAAATAAATAAATAATTAAATAAATAAATAAATAAATAAATAAATAAATAAATACAAAGCAAAAGTTCAGGTATGCTAAATATGATGTAGCTACGGAAGGGGCTAATTGTTTGGCTTATTTTATGACTAAAAGTTCATACAAATATTAGATCCATAAACGCTTCGTTACAGATCTATAGGGTGTTATTATAGTTTACTACCGTACACTTTACAATTTAAACCTTTAATTTATAAACAGGTGCAAATGCAAGATACAAGTTTCAATGCCCACTGTCAAAACTAATAAAAATAAGATATTATAAAAATAATTATACACAATACATCCCAAACTTGAGCAAAATATCTCAAAAATGAACAAATTTTCCATAAATTGATCAGCAATTCCCGAAAGGTCATATAACAAACTATTTATGTGTGCAAAGGAAAATAAGTTATGGCATAAATATTCTTATAAATAAGAAACTTAGCGTTGCGCAGTCTCCGCATGCACAACATCCTGATAATTTAAAATAACAAGAATCTGAGGGTTAAAATTAATTATATATAATTATTAAAACTCTAATTAACTTCTCTTATGTTTTACTATGGTCTACTTTATATTATTGGTGTCCATCAGATGTGATGTGCTTACTCACCTTCATTTATGATAACCGAGGTCCGAGCCTTTAGTAGAGCCGCGATATTTTGATTCTATGTACTTGCCATTTATCATTTTACGAGTTAGTTTTATCTCAATTTCGCACACGTGTTTTAATGCGTTTGTGTACTAAATTGATTTATCATAATTTTCCACTTGCATTTGTGATGTCTCGTATGTTTTGTTTTTATGAATTTGTTTAACTGCACTTAGTACGATTATTTCATTTTTATCGTACAATTTCAGATTTTTCATTTGTTTATTTTTCTCTTTTGAATGTTGTTGTCGTAGTTGATTTATTTAGTGTATTTGTGTGGGCTATACCGGGGTTTTTGTCCCGTAAAAGGTTTCTTTGGTATTTCCTTGTTGTGTGCGCAATACGTTCTAGTCTTTTCTTGCGCACAAAATTCGGCGTTTTATTTAATTCCCTTCTCGATTAGGTCTCACTTCTCAACACAAGAACGGCGTACACAATGTAGGAGTTCATTAGTACAATCCATATCGAGCCGACTGCTACCGAGATTCAAAAGTGCCGCGAAAGGTCGGTCGCGACTTTTCCTCTTAAGTTTTCTCCAGAGTTGTCAACTGTAGGTATAGGGGAAGTCAACATTTTCGGACCCCTCACATTATTACAAGCGTCTATAATGATCGGCGGCCATGTTGCATCAAGTTTCTGCCATAGCTTACTTTTACTACTTAAGCTGTGTTTCTGCTACATGTATATGGTTATTGTGTGTTTATTAGACGAATAATTGAGATCTGTGTTGAAATACTGTAAATGAGATCGATTAAGGTTTTTGTTTATAAGTATGTTTATTTGTTTAACCATTACATGGCACTGGGCCTCTAAACATACATTAGGGCTAATAAAAATCTAATTTGATTTATTATTACATTTAGGGGATCGTGAAAAAAGTTTATATCATTCACTGAGGAGAACTTATTTAAAGTGACCAAGATCAAGAGGTATGAAGGTGTACCTACTCCTTGAGGGGAATGTGTGTGGGAAAAAGTAGTCGGCTTACTTAGACAAAATAGAGTTCCGTTAGTTGTTACATTTTTGACTCTAGGATTGTGTTTATTCAAAAGACGTTCGCCCTCTAACATGAAAACGTTAGGTTATGGCATTGAATTCAGTTAAAGCTGACCTGTGGTGCTAAGGGTCCCTGGTTCGAATCCGGGTTCGGGCATGGATATTTGTAAATGTATAGTGGGTTGGTATGGTACAGCAGGCTTGGCTGAAACCCCGCCCACTCAAAAATAAAGGCAAAAAAATCAGTAAACATGGCAAACGATGAAAAATTTACGTTTCGAAGCTCGTGAATTCAGCAATTGTATTTACGCGTGTAAAGCATATCTTCTCTTATATATATATGGTGTAAAGTCGCATTGGAGGTCAAAGGTATCGAAAGTGACTGACGTAAACGGATGCAGCGAAAGCTGTGGCGGAACTTGATGTGTGTGACAATCCTTAAAGAATTGTTGTGAAACAGAAGCCATATTCGACGAATCGCAGCGTAATGGCTCATCGAAGATTTTTTTTGAGTTGCGAGTTGGATGTACGCAACCAAAGAGTACGTTATACCTATACTCTATGACACAACACGTCATACCTGTATTGTGTGTTGCCTACTTTCTAATTTGAATTTTCAATGCAAATGGCGGCTGGTCTCATTGCGACACTTATAAACACTTATACTCTATAAAAAAGGTGCTTTCCAATGGTCAATTGGAGTACGAGTACCCCCTACCCAATGATGCTATATAATATAAGGATTGCATTGCTCGATCACTGAATTTTTTCGCCGCGTGTAGTGACGTCACTGGCGGACCCAGACGCACCGCATGCTTTGATTTTTAGATTTGTGCACCACTTTCATTAGTATGAGTGGAAATTTTCTTCGAAAAAAAGATACGGTTATGCGGAAATCCATTCCTCCCGATGAGACATTAGCTCTATTTCTCAGATGAGTAAGAACTGAAGTTTATGTCTCTTCTGTACAATTTCTGTTATAATTTTGGAGTTTTCCACACCGTGCTACAATGGTTTTTACCACACAATATGAAGTGTTTAACCTAATACAGCTTCGCCTTCCTTCAACGGTCGAACTACAACCCCCACATATCAGTAATAACAAACTTAGCTATATATAAAATATCAGTACACAAATATGTACCTACGCTGTTTACTAAGGCACAAGTAAATCAACTCTCCTCAAACCAGACACCATTTTTTATTAAAACGACGCCCCTTCTTGGTACGTGCGCTTTTGTTGCGTGAAGCCACTACTTGTGGCGCTGCAAATCGCACCGTGTGAAGGGGTCACGCTACCAGCCGCTTCAAAAAACGCCTGGTAAGAAGGGGCTCTAATACGTCCAAATGGAAGTTATATAGGTAGGTATTTAAATTAGAAACACCTGTCATTCATCGTCTACAAGTCTACAAATTCTCCTTCGGTTTTTTGCATACTCAAAATGTCGTGAACCCATTTCATCCTACGTTCTTGGTTTTTTTACTCTTCATCATCCATGGAAATTGCAGCTAAATCAGTTTATTTCAACTTTGTCCATCTTAAAATAACGATTTCTCGACGTTCTTCTTGACACTGGCTAAAATGAGCGCCAATTGAGTGTAAAATGTGAATACTATACCAAATTGTTATTATAGTCCAATACTGCACGCCGACGTCCAAGCATTTTTGTTGCAATATAGCGAACACATACACACAGTTATAACGCTAATGCAAAAACGTTGACAACTTAGCAAATTATAACTGTCAATTCTGACAGCCAGGTCCGTTGGTGACGTCACATATGACTTAAACTCGGGCAACATTACAAGTATAGGGATCGAGCAATCCTTATAATTATTATATAGCATCCTTGCCTCCTACCAAAGCACTACCTAACTGCTTTACTCAACTAGTTCTGTGTATATAGAACGAAAGAGTGAGGAGCACGGTGGTATGGACAATATTACTGTTCTGTGGTATGGACTGGTGAGCCGGCGAAGCATTAACAGCAAATGGAAATCTTTCGCACGAGTACCGACTTATTAGAAAAGGAGCACCCGAGAGCGAGAAAGCACATTCCGTCCATTCAGTATTATCATTGAATACATATAATGCATATTATTCTTAGACAAGGAAAGAGAGGGGACCCGTAATACCGCATCCACGGCATGCGTGAATTTGACGCGAATTTCGAGACGACCGCCAGGACCATCTGAAATTATTTTCTTCTTCCAAAAGATCAAGGGATGGATAGAATAACAACCCCACCTCAAGGCAGTTTGAAAGTGCATATACCTACAAACGCTTGCTGATTACAACAGAGTTGTGAGATAGTGGGGTGGAGAGCTGTATTCCTCTGGATACAATCCCTATTCTATATAACTTGTCCGTCGCAAGGAAGCAACGAACAAATTATTAATGCTTCAATTAATTGGAACAATGAAATAGAAGTGGAAGATATGCAATAAATGTTTGTTCAAAAAGCATGAACTCTGCAATATTGAACAAATTGTTAAATACGTTGCAGGGTTCCTCACCAGAAAGATGTGTGCATTAATTAAAAGCGAAATGTGTTGCAAAGTGTTATTGGAGCATAACGAACATATACCGTACCTACATTATACTCTTTTATAATTTACCCTTTTTCAGTTTTGATCGCTTCAAAAACGGGGTGTGCAGAATTTTACTAAAGGTTTATGTGGTAATATCTACATACTTATGTAAGTATACTTTCAATAATATTGCGTTTATATCGCGCACCCAGTTTCCGAAACGATCAAAGTCGAGTCGTATGTTTACGTTTATCGCGTTTTTTGTCTCTATTCAAATAAGAACCCAATATTATGTCCGACAACTGTACACACAGGTTAATCGTACCATGATGGCAGTATAAATAAATTGTAATTTCTTAATGTAATACCCGAGCGGGCGCCACTGGTGGTGGCAGTATGATCGCAATTTGCTTCACGCGCGCGCTCTCTATTACGGGTCCCCTCTCTTTCATAGTCTAAAAAGGCCCCCCTTCACGTGCAGTTCTTATCTTCGCTCCCGGATTGAATTCCTGGCGCGCGCTCCCGATGTGTGATATGCGTTGCATCTTCACGTTCGCGCTTGATTTTTAATTTATTTCAGTTTTATTCTGTTGCTGAGTCTGGTAGTGCAACAGTGCTGTTACAGAATGAGTTTGAAGAAGAGGAAAGCAATTGCTTTTTTGTTGCTGGTGGACGACGAAAGGGAAGTAAGAAGAAAGAGAAAAAAGTATTGACCGAAACCCTGGTATTTGAGAAGAAATGAACCCACTATCCACACACATCGATTTGTTAAAGGAGATAAATCAAACAAACCCTGAGGACTATCAAAATTATTTTAGAATGGACCACAAATCACATACAGTGATTTGTGGAATGGACAGTGGAACTTTGAAAGACCTTTTATACAAACAGGATACCGTAATGTGTGAATCATCAGTTACATTCTACTAAAGCTATCTCTCTTTTGCACACCTTAAGCGTACTACCTCCACCTTTGTCATATTGTGTCAATCCTGATGTGAAAACTGAGCCGCATCTACATGCTCACATCTTGCTGTTGCTGCATGTCAGTTCGCGCCAGGAATTTAGTACGATTTAATTTCTTCGCTCCGCGCCGCAACTGAAGCGCGCCTGGCATGTTTAAGCCCTTCACGTGCGAGTTTGGATTTAACTGAAGGAGCGTCAGTCCAAAACTGACATAAAACTGCACGTGAAGGGGGGCCTTAAAGATAATTCAATGGATTAACGCGCAGACCTTGGGTAACGCATGCGCTCTTGTCATAGACATACTCATACATCGGCTCTTGATAGAGTATAGAGTAGAGTAGAGAGAGTCACACGGATGTGTTCTGTGATGTGTTTGCCCACAATAACAACAGTTCAACAAATTCAAAGTTCTCTTTCCTAGTATAAGGTTCCGTACATTTCTGTGTAAAGGTTCAACAATTTGTTTGTTTTCAACGTTGTCATCTACCCACTCGGCTCCAAAGTAGGTATATATCGTGCCGCCCGCATGATTTTCTGAACTGTGGCGCTTTCTTTCGGTGATCCAAACGCGTTTGGATTGTCAAATCACGTTCTTTCGAAGTGTGATCTTATGATCAAAGTCGCGAACAAACTGAACATAAAGTTTTATGATTTGTTTACTGAACACGAATTCGTAACCTATAAATGCAAGGATATTTTTGCTCAAATCTTAGGTTAGTCAATATTTTTAACTGAATAGGAGCATAATCGTGCAAGTACTTCAACTTATATTTAAATTATTGTTATAATCCAAACAAAAAAACGTCTTTGGTCCAAATTCGCGCGTTCTTTCGTAAAACGTAATACCAAGAATCACGATCTTAAAATCATGATCGCGAAGTACCTAGTCGAAAGAAAGCGCCTCTGATACCGGTCTACAATTGTATGTTTTTCATATTGAACCATGTGATTGTAGACAGCATCAGTAGGTTTTCGGGCACTTTCTCATGCTGAGCATATTGTTGCAATGTAAACCAAGAATGTCTGTTCTATTCCTATAATCGAGCCTATAATATAGTCTCGTTTTCTTCCAGAATCTTATCAGTATGGCAACTGGTGCAATCTTATATGAGCTGCCAATGGAAGTTGCAAATATCTGCCGCTGTTATATTTGCCAAGCATATTTATCATGTGGACCAGTTAAGATAGAGAATGGGAACTCTATTTGCGGACGATGCGAAGCAAGTAGCACAGCTGTAGTCCACGTTACTTTTGAAAATATAATGGCAAACTTCACATTCCCGTGTCGGTATGATTCGCTAGGCTGCAAAGAGAGGTTGTTATTTAACACCAGCATGGCACATGAAGTGAAATGTCCGCATCGTACCGTGCCGTGTCCTGCACTGTTACACAATGATTGTAATTTAAATGTTCCTATTTCTGTTTTACATTCCCACTTTGTCAAATTTCATAGCGATCTGATTACCAAGGATGGCACATTTAAAATAAACCTGGATGAAGATAAGCATTGTAATTTAATAATGATGGTGGATAATGTAATTGTAGTTATAAAATACCGTTATGATTCTGTTATAAAATGTTTACATTTAGAAGTGGCATCAGCCTTAGTAACGGAAGAGCTAATCTATTACAAGACGCAAATTGTCGGTGACTTGGCCGAAGGTATGAACTTTCACTTGAATTTTTCAGAGAAACAGTGTACAGCCTATGAAACTCACACTGTTAGTAATACAAACTCTGTGCAAATTGAAATTGAAAAATATTTAACACTCTTGTCTAATCCGTCTTCAGTAACTTTCAAAATATTTTCAGTTACTGCTGTCAAATCCAAAGTTTCAAGCAGTAAAAATGAAATTGTTGTATCAAGCTCTTTTGTACGTCATTTAGGGGAAGAATTTGAAAAAGAAAGTTCAAGCTTGTTGGGTGATCTGAGGGAGAATATTTGCATTATATGTAAGAAGTTATCATTTCCCATCTATTACTCCACAAATCAGCCGCTTGAAAAGTATTGTAAAAAATGTCGCACACAACATGATGGTACTTATGTACAGTACTCAAACCCACAGTACAACCAAAACTGTGTATATCCCTGTATTTTTAAAGGATGCTCCTATTCTTGTATTGCTACGGATTTAGATAAACATGTTGAAATATGTGAATGTAGAACATACTTATGTCCAGTTGGGGGATGCAATGACCTTTTTAGATTTAATGAAATTCACAAAAACATACAACATCTTAAGGACCATGCAACATATTTTCCAAATCCAGGAGAAATTACGATCGACCTGTACGATATAAAACCAGTAACAAAAATGTATTTTACTAACATAGGAAACATACTTGTCTTGCTTAAATCAAAAGTATCGAATGATGATTCATGGATTTTAACTTCCGATTTGCCGGCTGGAGTTACCTTGAATATCTTCTTTACACACGGTCATTGTAGACTTTCTACTAAACCGATGAAATTTGATGGTACCAAAGAACTTTGGCTCACAAAATCTCAAATAAGTCCTCTGCCTTGTTATGCAGAATTTTTTCGTTTAACTGCAGTCATAAGTATTGAGAAAAAAGTTTAAAATATCTGCTTGATTTAGGAACATGATTTATTCAAAACTGTATTTGTGTTGTATGCAATTTATGCTGTTTATTGTTGTCAGAATATTTGTATGAATTTTCAATGTCAATATATGCTTTTAACAACTCTAGATTCTAGATAATTCGACCCTTATCTTTCTATGTCTAAAGGAAGCTTCATTTCATGAAGAAACAGCGCGGGTTATTTGATGCGCTCGTTGGTTTACGTCAAACTCACTTTTTGAGCATTGAAAGAATGTGTCTGGCTGTTTTATCAACAAGATCGGCTTATAAAAATTTCCCCATAGGAACGAGCAAGTCTACATGTGGGAAATTGTAGAAATAGGATTTCTCTCCTTTTCACCGTCGCTTGGGAAGTTGAGGCCTAAACTATTTTTATTAAGAATTTTTTATTAGATATGTCGTTGCATTGTATATTACAATGGTCATAGGTATGTTTGAGGTGTCAGACATGTAATGGAAACTTGTGTTACAATTTTCAACCAGTAGGATATGAAATTGACTTTTTTTAACTCGGTGTACCTAGTAAAGAGCCCCTTAATTCTCACGAGGCGTTTTTGAAGCGCTGCAGAGTGGCGCTGTCCGTATAGCGAAATACCGGCATTATGGCTCAATGGTAGGACGTTGAGTTATAAAGCCGGAGATCGGGTGTTCGAACCTGGGTTGAGGTGAATTTTTCATCTGTGGCAGAGATGGAAATTACCTTAGACCAGTTTCGAGCATTCTGCCGGCTACTCCGAAGTAGGTTTTCCTGCAGTTTTCCTAATTCGTAAGGTAAATCGAGGAGTAGTATAAAACCAAAGAGTACTATTGGGTACTCTTTGATAAAACAACTTAAGACCTTCTGCAGAGGCACCTCTAAAAAGCATTATGCGGGGCACTCTGTAATTGGGCGCAAGCCTGTTGAGGGCCCAGAACAAGAGAGGGATAATAAATAAATAAATAGTGCATTATATGAGACACTGGCGCATGACTTCTACACAAACGCGCTAGCGCCATTCCTAGCGGAAAGCGATTTTCAGGAGCGCCACACCACACAACGTAAGATAAGTTTTTTTGCATGGAAAGCGCACGTACTTAGAGAGGCCGCCGTTCTTTTAAAAAATCGTGTCTAGTTTGAGGAGAGCATTGATTTGGAAAGTAATAACTATTTTATTTCAGTTTCACGGGTGTCACCTGCCGGCTAAACACGTCGTACGCCACTTGATGGTAGTGCTCTCAGAGTAAGATTCTTACTCTGAGGTAGTGCTGCTGAGCGATTTGGCAGTTGTGCCCGCGAACGAGTAGCGCTCAAAGACGCGCCACTCCGCAACGCTTCAAAAACGTCTCGTGAGAAGGGGCTTGTAGTGGCCGCTACTGTTAACCCTACGAGTAAAAAATAAGAGGAGAGAATATAATAGTGGTGAGAAATAGCATAACACGCGACGGAAGTCGTCATCATACTACCTACTTCCTTTGCGCTGGTCAGTTATGCCGATTTGACTTAAAATAGAAGAGACGATGTCAGTTTTGTTTTATTTCACAATTGCCAACAATGACGCGTTTCTCCCCACTCTTATAACTTCCTTTTTGTCCATTTCCGTCTCGACCTCTTTTAATGCAAGGTTCTCTCCTTTTATTTTTTACTCGTAGTGTTCAACATACCTAAGCCCTTTTTAAACGATAATAATAATAGTATAAGCATTAGCTCAATTAAAAAAAAATACAATTCGTGATATTAGAAGTATAAAAATTCCGAACCCAACTATAAGGTTTTCACTATCCTAGGCCCTTAAAGCCACAGTAATGAGGTGGACATACAAATACGTGAAAAATGTGACTACCTTAACATCGAAATTCTTGGGTACCTGATCGATTACGTATGTCTTGCTAGCGTAGGTATTTCGAAAAGGCCGTCAAATCAATAGGTTGAACCTTCTGTACAGATTGATTATACTTTCCCTTAGAAAATTCGAATGATGGTACCTTTTAGGTAATCCTTTGTAAAAAGAGTTTGGCATTGACAATGCGAACTGACTACATAATTTTTCACTCAACGCTACATAGCACAGTCAAATTAGATCAAATTTCCACGAATAGCGGAAGTAATTGAAAGAAAGCTGAAAATTGGTATAGAGGTACATTAGGGCTTGTATTCGAACATACTAAAAGTCGGGGCCGAAACTCCTAGAGCTCGAGCCGCCATCTTGGAAAAAAGGTACTCCAAATCACTTTTTCGCTGATATCTCTGTAGTCGTGCATTCTAGCAAGTAAAGTTTCATATAACAAAAGAAAGATAACAAAATTTTGTATAAAAAAGATGGTATAAACTTTTTTGTATTTTCGTTATTTACGTCGATATTCCACATTGAATATAGAGCATAATCTTTTTTTCAGATGTAGGTGCATTACTTTCAGCCATTGATTATACACACCAAATCCAAGGTTAATAGAGAGAATCTATTAACCTTGCACCAAATCAATGCTTTCAGCGCTCGCGTGCTTTAAACAGCTAAAGTCACTAGATATACAGCGTGTTTCAAAATGAATAGAGGGGTTTTAACATGTTATAATATTTAATACATCAAACTTACAGCCACAATTGTTATATCAAATGAAAGAGAAACTCAAACAGTTTTACATTATAGCCTACAAGTGTTCAATGTGAGCACCATTCGTCACTTGGCATACGTCAAGACGGTATGCTAGTTCTTCCCAAACTTTGATGAGTGTCTCATTAGTAATTGCTGCAACAGCTGTTTCAATCCTGTTTCTTAAATCGGGAAGGTCGGCTGGCAGTGGAGGCACATACACACGGTCCTTAATAAACCCCCAAAGATAAAAATCACACGGGGTTAGGTCGGGTGACCGTGGAGGCCATGCGAAACAAGCCCTGTCATTAGGCCCCTTACGGCCAATCCAGCGGTAGGGTACAGTTAGGTTAAGCCAATCGCGTACCTCATTATGCCAGTGAGGCGGCGCACCATCTTGCTGAAAGATGAAGTTTTGTGGTTCATCATGTGTCAGTTGAGGGAAGAGCCATTGCTGTAACGTATCCAGATAAGAAGTACCAGTGATAGTTGCTTCACCAAAAAAGAAAGGACCATACATTTTCTGCCGGAATATGGCACAAAAAACATTCAATTTAGGAGAGTCTCGTTGCACTTGTACCATCATGTGGGGATTTTCTGAGCCCCAAATCCTAACATTATGGGTGTTAACTAGACCACTAAGGTGAAAGGTCGATTCATCACTGAAGACGACAAGATCCAGAAAATCTTCATTGTCATGCAACAACATGTCGTTAGCGAAGTTGGCACGTAAAAGATGGTCGGTAGGCTTCAGAGCCTGTAACAACTGCAAACGATAAGGACGTAGCTCTAAGCGTCGCCGTAAAACTCTCCAAACAGTCGTCACAGGAATTGCTAATTCACGACTAGCCTTCCGAACGGATTTCATAGGGCTACGCGTCAACGAATTACGCACTTGCTCAACGCTCTCTTCACTAGTTCGTGGTCGTCCCGTACTCTTGCCTTTACAAAGGCAGCCAGTGTCTTGAAACTGATGATACCATCTACGAATGTTGTTATCACCTGGAGGAGCACAACCGAACTTAATCCGGAACGCACGTTGCACAGTAACAACAGATTCCGTCTTTGCAAACTGTAAAACACAAAACGCTTTCTGTTCTTTAGTCGCCATCTTTGCTATTAGCGCTTTCTAGCGGATTGCGGCGGAAACATACGCACTGATGCCAACAAACAAAAACTGTTTGAGTTTCTCTTTCATTTGATATATCACTTGTGTTGTGGCTGTAAGTTTCATCTATCAAATATTATAACATGTTGAAACCCCTCTATTCATTTTGAAACACGCTGTATTTAGTGACTTTATAATGATGCTTTTGTCAGCCAAGAATTAGCGCCAATACTGGATACGTCTAAACGCGCCTTTACTTGTCAGTGGCGAGGGAGTTTAGTGAATCATAACCTAAAAAGTTTGAATCAGTTTGAAATTTGCTGAAACTAGGCTTTTTTCTCTCCTAAGTGTGATTGGAGTTACGTATTTTGGTATTTAGGTCCTTTTTTTACTTTTGAGGTAATTTTTAAATATCGTATCAAACTTCAACCAACCCAATTAGTACATTCCAGGTCTATTAATATGAGTTCCAATAGTTTGGTCTACGATTTGCCGTCCGATGTCGTAAACACGTTGTTGTGTTCCGTTTGTGATGGATACCTATCCTGCGGGCCAGTTACGGAGGATAATGGCAAGTTAATTTGCGGGCGATGCTATAAAAAAGATACAGTAGCCGTATTACAAGTCGCCTATGAAAAGGCCATGAGCAATTTCATTTTCCCATGTCGCTTTGATAAGCAAGGATGTAAGGAGCGTCTGCTGTTTAATTCAATCATTGAGCATGAAAGGAAATGCCGCTATCGCACATTGGACTGTCCCTCACTGTTGTGTGTGTCATCACTTTTAGCTTTGGAGCTCCAAACACATTTTGAGGAATACCACAGAGAATTAATCAATAATGACGGACAATTTAGAATTAATTTGAATGAAAATGCTAGGTGTAATTTGTTGATGGTGCACGATGATATTACAGTCATTATAAAGTATTTGTATGATTCCTCCACGATATGCTTGCAGATTGAGATTGCGTACATATCAAACGAGGAGGAGTCGATTTATTATAAGTTGCAAATAATAAGTGGTACCGATAGCGATAATAGCTTGAATCTTTCACAACAATTGTGCAGTCTCTACGAAACTCGTGACATAGACGTTGCAAAATGTATTAAATTGGAAATGAAGGAATATCTCGGTGTATTAGCAAATCCACCATCTTTAGTTTTTAAAGTTTCAATTACTTTAATTGTTAACAGTGATGAAAATCACGTTCATAAGCCAGCAACTGTAAGTAATATAAATACATTATCGAATATACTGCATGAAGAATTAGTAAATTTGGAGTGGCTCCGATGTAATAACTGTAGATTGTTAGTATCTCCACCGTTGTACTTTACAGATAGTGATGTTAGTCTTTGTGGTGCCTGTTGTGAGGGACATACCGGTGTTCATGAATCTACACTTAGCACGAGTACAAATTTTTCTTGTTGCTGGAGAGGATGTCCATTCTTGGGTAACTTGGCAGACATTTCTGTTCACATAGAAACATGCAAATTTAAGACATACCTATGCCCCTTCTATACCTCTTGCGAAAATAGAATTTTCAATTATAACGAATCTCAATTATTTATTAGGCATTTAAAGATTCATGCTACATATTGTTCGCCAGATAGAATTCTTGTGGAACTATTTAATCGAAATGCTTCTTCTACGGGTAATGTCATTGAAAAATCTTATTTTACTAACATAGGGGATAAAGTTGTCTTGTTTACGTGTGCCATTACAACCAAAGGTGATAAGTGGTCCTTAAATAGTATTTTACCATCTGGAGTTAATGTGAAAATTATGTTTGCTCATGAGCACTGTAGGCTAAGGTCTGCAAGTCATTACTACAATAAGTATCGAGTAGTCAATATTAATAATGACGATGAGACTGTAGGGTTTCCGTTATGTTTTAAGGAATATTACCGTCTTACTGCTATTATAACATTTATTGAGTAAATCTTGTCCTGTAAATTTTTGTTTTTTTGTTTAATGTTAAACTAGGAATGTATTATTAAGTTCTGTATTTAGTATTAAATTTGCTGTGTAATGTAATACCTACTTAATCCGTCTTCAATAAAATTTGTATGCAATTCAGACCAGCTAAGAAAGACTCCACAACCCAACTCAAAGGTCTGTAAAGTGCTAGATCTACCTGGCCTAGACACTTCACTAAACTAAATTTAATTTGGTCACTATGGTAACAAATATGGTGTTTTATCAATGTATGGGAGGAATTAAAAGACAAGAGGGACAAAAAGTGGTATGTAGTTACACTTGTAGTTATACAATGAAGTCTCAAACATAATTTTATAATTGAAGGTTATTTGGCAAGGTATACATTCTGGTTCTTGTAACATCATTACAGAATACCATTTTGCAGAGCTGGGATGATTACTTAAAAAAAGGAATCGATTACTGATTACAATTACTTTGTCATAAAAGTATTTAATTACACTAATTGATTAGTTCAGAAAATTTGTATTCGATTACTGATTACAATAATTCTAATCGATTACTTTTAGTTACTGATTACTCAGAAAGTAATTAAATACTACTGTAATCGATTACTTCCCAGCTCTGCCATTTTGCATACATTTTTGGATTTTTGAGGTAGTGGTTGCTTCTTCTGCAGCATTTTTAATAGTTATTTCTGTACAATCGTTTTAAGAGGATTGTATACCCCAATAATGTGCGATTTTCGCTATATCTTCGTTATTTTTAATTCGATTTTCATGCGGTTTTCGACATCGTAATTCTAATTTATCGGTAAACGGTGCTATTTCATTAAAATTTTAAATTTATGAATATTTTGATATAAACTTTTGTGATAATCCACCCTGATGGTTAGGCAACACATGTTTACATCTGAAACAAAAATATAATACGCTCTGTATATAACCAATGACCGTTTTGGGCAGATGCCGAATACTAGGGGATTTTCGTAACGAAGCTAGGGGAAAATGGAGAAGATGGCACACGCTTTCCGTTTTTTTTTAAATGTTTGATTATTCTGGTGGTGGTGTTTTGAAAGGTGTATTTATAGGTAGTAACCATTTTATTCTTTCTTGTACTAGATTTAATCATTGACTTTCTTGCCAATTTGATATTACTTATTTACATTTTGCTGATTTTGCATAAACTACGATATCTAAATCATGGCGTACTCCATGCCTTTGTTTTGAGTAAGTACCGTTAGATGAATCGTGTTTGTTATAATGTATAGATGATTATGCCATTATTTTGTTTAATTATTTATTTCTATATTCACGAGGAGGTGATTATCGGTGCGATGTTGCTCTGTCCGATTGATCCGTAACTATTCCGTGAGGGAAGTACCTAATACAGTTTGATTGTTCGCTGTATCTGTTACTTTCTGATTCGTGGCGCGCTGCAGTTCTTGTGCGTTAGCTATACGAAGGAGGGCTCTTTTATTTGATGTTTCGATGTTTGTGTGTGCGAGTGGGTCATTCGCTGTCTCCGTGGAGTAGGTACCTAATGCAGTTTATTCTTTCGCTGTATCTGTTGCCTACTCGTCTTGTGCGGATTGTAGTTCTTAACATCTTAGCAATACGAGTGGGGGCCCTCTCATTAACATTTCCTCTATTTAAAATATGTTCTGTTTGAGCGATAATCGATTTTCACATGAATACTTGCTATTGCAATTTATTATTTTACGAGTTGTGATCTCTATCGATCGTACAGGTATTTTGATGTGTTTTTCTACTGAATTGATTTATCATGTTTTCCACTGCATTTATGATGTTTTGTGTTTTGATTTTATAAACTTGTTTAATTGCATTTGATTTGATTATCTGATTATCATACAATTTGAGATGTTTTATTTATGTGCATTTTTTCTTGCATTTTATTGCTGTCGGTGATTTATTTCATGTATTTGTGCGGCCTATGCGAGGGTTTTAATCCCGTAGAAGGTTTCCTTGGCATGGTCTTGTTGTGTACGTAATTTATTTATTTGTTCATGTCATTTCTTACGCACAAAAGTTCTGTCTTTTATTTAATTCCCTTCCCGATTATGTCTCACGTCCCAACACATAAAAGAACCGATTACACAACGTAGGAGTCCATTCGTGCCACCCATATCGAGCCGACTGCCATCCAAATGAAAACTACCGCGAAACGTCCATCGTTTTGACTTGAAGGGTAGGTGGCTCTGCTTGTAGTTTCTTGCCAGAGTTGCCAACGGTAAGTATAGGGTAAGTCAACGTTTTCCGTGTCGGCTTGATAGACCCCTAGGAACATTACACTTTGTTGTTAGAAATCATTATTTTGAACAATTTAAATAGCGCCATTTACGTATACATTGCGGATATAATTATCACCAGCCAATTTAATTGTAAAAATCAATAACGAAATTAGAGCAAAGAGCAACCTACTCTTTGATTAGAGGCAAAATAAGATTTACCTGATAGATGGCGCGTGATTATAAAAATCTTGTGTCCGTGATGAATAAAGAAAGGTACTACGAATGTGGCAACACCGCGGAGAGTCGTCTAACTTGGACTGTTTGTTTACGAATGAAAATGTCACGTGGTCTCCGATCTTAAAATGAAGTAATTTATTATTGCTACCAATCTTCTAGAACGTTATTGAGACGCCATAATGTCGATAATAATAAAAGGAGATGCGTTTCATTTTTTCTATAAAATTTGATATGCCAACTTTCTATAAGCGATTTAATTGTGTTTAGTGTAATTTTAACACCGATGCCGAAGTGAGAAATAATGAAAATATGCACTCTCTCATGGTTCGATGGGTGCAGCGACCATCATTGTAAACATGACCTACGTATATGGTAAGGAAGAAAAAACTACAATTGTTAAACCTGAGGCTGAAGATGACAACCAGTGATCAAGTTCCTGTTGGGTTTACGATAGACGTGAACAAAGGAGTGAACAATGTACACTGCCGAAAGTTTGTGAGAATAAGTTGTGATGGCTAGCATACATGAAAATCTTCGGAGAAGGTGCTTATAGGTGTGATGGAATCCAATGGTACCAATATATGGGTCGAGGGTCGAAAAAGTTGACTTCGAACAAGGGGCGAGTTATCTATTCCAGGGGCGGAATTATTTGCTAAAACAAAACTTCGGTTTAGAATCTATGTGCTATACATGAGTTGTGAACAGGCCTGTGCTGGGTAAGGAGGCCAGGTAGTGCTGAGAGCGCAGGCCTGTAAATAAAATTTCGAGGTGTGAGGGGAACCCCTAGCACAATGTGAACGCCCGGCAGCTTTTGGAAAATTACTGCCTCAATTCATTTAAATTACATAATTACACTTGCTTATATTTTACAACAGTGTCAGAATGTTTATTTCAGCAATTTTTAAACAATGCTAGTCTGCATGAAGGAGATGTCTTGATTTAGCTTTGATGATTTGGTAATTTGTTCATTCAGTTCATATAGGTTCATGGTGAAGTTTTGCGTTACTTTCATTTCTGCAACAAGTCAGTATATTGTTACACTTATGAAATACTCCAATCGATTTATTACGATTTACAAAATAATCGGTCCAGCTCTGTCGTGGTTACAATTAAGACTAACTTATAGTTCCGGTTTTTCTCGCTTTATGTTAGTGCGGTACATAAAAAAACTCATTCTTGACCAAATGATAAAGAAAGTCCCTGATGACTATTGGGACGTGCGCTTCAGTAGCTGCAGTAGTGCGACACTTTTGAGTACCCATAATTCGCCAAGAAATTTGACTACAAGCACAAATGAACCTGCAGGCTAATAGGTTCATTTGCGCCCACCAAAGAATATTACCTACGTTTTGTACCAACCAAAATCTGTTTGCTTCCGAGAAAGGACTTGTAGGTCGAAGCAATATAGTAACACATAAAGATCCCCAACCTATTAACATCCAAGAAAATTACCATGGATTAAACACGAGGAAGTCAAGATCATCACCGACATGGCTAGTCAAAGAATAATTGAACGATTGAACCTGACCTTAAAAGTCGCGAGAAGGCAGCCTTTAACATAGGGTTGGGCTTACCGGCCATTTACGGTCATGCCTTTTGGCCTGTGCAATGCTCCCACAACGCTAGAGAGATTAATGGAACTGGTCTTGAGAGGTCTCTCCTGGAAGACGTGTCTGTGGGACGACGTGATGCTCGAAAAACACCTCAAGAGTCTGGAAGACGCGTTTATGACGTTGCGCGGTGCGGTGCCATATTTTCCAAAAATAAGTAAAAAATCGGACATCAAAGCCTCTCCTGGGGGCACTCCACAGTGTGATCACTCCTGACTCACTGATAGTGAAATTAGATGCGAACATGTGTGTTAGACTTAGACACCAGATTATACTAAAATATTTCAAAATCTAGAGTGAAAGCGATTTGCGCAAAAAGGTACCTACCTCAAGGTATTCTACACACAATGTTTTATTTCGTTTAGATCATGGGAGCATTAGTATCGAAACTTTCTACTCACCCAATCCTGAGATGTCAAGATTTTGTCCCAAATTTACGGTCATCCTCGTCGCATTCACCAATATTTGTATAGCCAACATGAGTCTCTCACTTTAACACTGGCAAGAAATTTGAAAACAGCCCATTCTAGCCTATCACACAAAACTTAACATTCATAAAGCGTAGGCTCTAATCCGTTAATGGTCAAAGTCAGGAAATGCAATGGCAATCAAAACCTACCCAAACTCGGAATGTAAACTGTTTCAGTCACGAATCTACGTTGATATTTATACCAAAGGTAATACAATTAAAACCAAAGGTACTCGTTAGTTTTTGGTAGATTTATTCAAACACGCTATATCTTAATTGATACACAGGGTGGTTGCCAATTTATTGAAAACTTAACGCATCATTGCATTTAATTAAAACAAAAAGCGCAAGCATCAGACGAATTAGCTCGGTATACTAACGATAGTGAGTACCGATCGATTGCACGGAGTGACGTATTACTTGTTAGCAATTCAGTAAACCATTATTGCGGCCGTTCAAGTTTAATGAGCGATTAACCGCTTGCTTATGTCCGTTTTTAATTATCGAATGTTAAGGTGAAAGTCGGCGCTTTTATCAAACTTTCCCGCCACGCATCTGGCGGACATGTGCAAAAGCATAACCTCAAAATTGCGAATTTTAAAAGGTGTAATTTTGAAAATGATATGATTCGTCCTTTCTGGATATCACGAGAAGCTCTTACGTGCGCTGATTATAAGCATAATTTACATGACATTGCATTTCTGTCTTATTACTTAATTAGACCATTCAAAAATTAGATGTTTTAAGTTTTAGAAAAATCATTAATTTAATATTATACGAGACATTATAGGTACGTACTTATGTCTGATACACTCACTGTCACTCTCACGTTATATTAAATAACGACCCCCCATGTTAATTTATAACTTATGAAACATAATCGTACTGAAACGGGGTTGAAATCTTTGAATCGAACGTGTATTGCGGATTTAAGCCGCGATGGAAAGGTGGGCCAATGTCTTTTGCTGACACTTTCAGGCTGTGCACGTATGTTTAAATGGCCAGCGGTCAGTCTGTATTTTGATTCGTGTCGCTATTTGCTAAACCAGAAGAGCATTACGTCAAAATTGCGACGCGTTTTGATTTAGATTCACCTGTCTAAGCCACCATTTCAGTTGCACTGTTGGGGTAGTGCGCCGTTGGATAACCCTCGTGACGTAACGACCGGCGCTGTGCGTCGATATCACACCATTACTTGTGACGTCCTTATTGGTTAAAAAGTAAGTGTTTCGATGTGCAATTAATTAAACATACACTTGCATACACTCTTCGTTTACGATTGTAGTCTTTCGCCTTATAGATTTCTCGATATCCTCCTCAAAGAAAATCGATACGTCATAAATTTTGAACAGTTTACGTAACAACTATCGATTGCCTAGTTAAACTTAATTCTTGATTGCTTGTTCAGGGATATTTGGTGACTGTTTACATATTTTGCCACGAGAACATGATGTAATCAAAACATGAGTCATGGGACGGGGTGTTACAAAGCAAACATTTTTCAAATAAACCAAAGAGCGCAAAAGTTTCTTTGGAAGCATTTATCCTTTTAATTTTTTTCTCGAGAGCCATACAAAGAAAAATGACACACTGTTGGAGACGATATTGGGTACCTATTCCTTTTCTGGTTTTTAAAAAATGTTTCCGGAATTCTTACCGCAATAAGAGGGCGCTTCCATAAAAGGAGGTGAGATGGATGAGACCTCTAGCGGTAATAAATAGTAGTATATTAAGAGATAAGGGTGTAATTAAGGCTTTAAAACAGGTGCAGCGTTTTATGGCACGACGCGTAGCGGAGTCAAAATATCCGAATACAGATCACACACAAAATACTAATTAGTCCAACGGACATAAAAGTACCTGACGACACGTGACACAAAAAATTTGGTTTTATTGCTGGCCTTCCGAGCTACAATTGTGGTACCGTTGATCCTTATCTTTCGTTGACGCAAATACACGCATGGACACAGGACAACTTGAAAGCGGCATCCACGTTCCAAAGAAATTAAATATCGCACAAAGCCTTCTTCGACTAAACACAAACTCGAACTTGATAAACAATTTTCTTCTAACGCCACCAACTAACTGCCCTCGAACTGGAAAAACAAAACTCCTTCTTCTTATACCTCGAAACATAGTTTCGTTACAAACGCGAGGGCAGACTAGACAAATATTACTTCCACTGATAGCAGTTCGGCCTCGAACTTAAAAAAAAAGGCGTCTTCAAATGAACGGCACTCCGGCCTCGAACTTGGCAAAAAGCGTCTTTTATCGACGTCCTCAGGCATTTAAACGGTTTTCACACTTAAATTGTCAACAAAATTTATCAACCAATAACAACTGCATAGAGAACGAAAATAACTAATATACGATGGACATTCAAATTGTCACGTTCACAGTAATTCTTAGAATTTCGTTATCTAAATCAACACACTTCTATAAAATAAAACATATTTTTCTTATTGATTAAATTGTCGTGTTATCTCTAACAATTACCTTTATCTTTCTAAAATAAGTGAGAAGCTTAATAAATCATATCCAAACTCTTGCAAACCAATTAACGAGCGAATTAAAGTACAAAAATTTCTTAATCTTGAACAATTCCGTTTGTAAAGAAAGTAAACAAACAACATCTTGACTACACGCTCGATTTGCAAAATCGTCAATGATCTCAACGAAATCGAATACTAAAAAAATTGGATGGCATTAATTCATAATTAAATACCCGAATTCATTCCAAATGTTTTATTCTACTACAACATCCCAACTGACATTGTTTGCACAGTAATATTGACGAATATATGCGTAATTAAGTAGACTGTGTGCTCGTAATTCCATGGTTGCCTCGTTTTTGTAAATAAAATGACTTCGGTTGAAAAAGATACTGCATCACTCATTCAATGGCTTGTTGTAAAAGCAGAAGAAAATTTGGTAGGTGCAAAATCCAAATGCAAAAGTGCAAAAGTCTTAAATGTATCGATAATTCTGGCAATATATGAAGGAAATGTCACAGGTATTTAAATCTTCTCTCATCTGGTGCATTCATTCAAAACTTCAAACAATGCTGCGATTAAGAAATGGAACATATTTGGTATACCCTAAATTACACGCATTTTTGAAAGCTTCAAACAAAGGGGAGGTACAAGCCAAAGAAATCTTGTGCATTTACAGAAAGCGACCGAAGAAGATTTTTATAACCACACTGGTCACAATTTAAATTTTTGGAACTTGTTTTTTAGTTGTTTTCGTTGAACTTAAAAATCGAACGGTAAGTGTAATGCAGCAATGGCGTCGGCATCCGCAGGAAACGATGAGATTAATCTAAGGTTACGAAACTTGTACAATGTACATCGAACAGAATCTTATGTAATGTAAAACGTATCCGGAATTTAAGTTGGAACTACCTTTTATAACGGGCGATCAAAAATGAGTGGCCTCGAGTCGCCTTTGGAAGTTCAAGTTAAGTACGAACAAAAATTCCAAGGGGACTCGATAGCAACACAACGTATATTAAGGCGGCTAATCGTAGATGAAGCAACAATTTTCGATGGAAATTGCACTACAACAAATTACAGCCGACCTAAAGAAGGTACCTTCTAAATACACGAAATGCAAATGGCGGTACTTACGATAAAAAAGAAAAAAATGCAAATGTAAATCCTCACTAAGAGCGTAGGTGAAATTCGTCCAACTAATTACTTCGGAATATGGCAATTAAAATTCCATGCGTTCCACCTTACGCTTTCAGCTGTTTGATTAAGCGACTTGTATTTTTATACAGCTTATGAAGGAAAAGAAAGAAGAAAGCGGATACCCGTCAAAATTGCGGCGATAAATTGCGTTGTCAAATTCCAACAATATGTGGAACCATTTATTAAATCGCTACAACTGCTACGGCGGTCTTTCAATAAGTAATAAATCGTGAGCAATAATAATGCTTCGCAATTGAGAAAATAAATCGTTACAACGTATGTTTCTGGGATACAGGGTGAAAATTTCAACTTTAGCGCAATTTCCATGAGTTGCTCAGTACTTCCCGAAAGGTGATGTAAATGACTATTTATGTGTAGAAAGGAAAATAAGTAATGACATACATATATTTATGTGAATGAGTAAATGAAAAATTTCAAAAAATATCTATATAAATAAGAAAGTGGACATTGCGCACAAGCTAGCAATTGCAAAAAAAAAACGAACTGAACATCTCGAAAACTGTAGGAGTGGTTAAGGCCTCGGACTGCCTATTTTATGTATTTTTAAGTAGAATTCAGTGGCACAGTAAAAAAATTTTTAACTAGCATTTCTGAGATTTGACCCAAAGTTGGTATCTTTAAATGCAACACCGTGCATATTTTATCGACCATTTTTTCCGGATTACATTGATGTATTACAACCTATATTTTTTTAATTTGATACATCGATGTAATCAGAAAAAAGAATGCAAAAAATTGACGTTAAAATATACAGGGTGTTGCATTTCAAAAAATACCAACTTTGGGTCAAATCTCCGCAAGGGATTTAATGTAAAAATATCTAAAATAGACAGTTTTTACCTTTTTTCTATCTTACATGGGTAGTAAGATATGGTAACATCTCAAAAAGTCAAACTTTTGGTTTTCACCCTGGATCCCAGAACCAAAGGTAGTTATATTGATTCTGTTTGTGGTATTAAAAGTTTCACAAGAAAGTGGCACAGTGTCACGAAAACTGTCTTTAGTCTGAAAAACACCTGAGATACCCTGCCAGCAGTCCCAATCAAAATAGGATACACGGTACATGTGGTTATACTTTTATATTATTTTATTAAGTATTTATTTATGTATTCACGTGGAAGTATGTTATCTGTATGATGGTGCCCTGAAGCTAGACTAATCGTTTTCTCCATAGAGAGAGTACCTAATACAGTTCTGATTCCTCGCTGTATATGTTACTTCCTCATCTTGTGCGGACTGCAGCTCTTTTGTCTTAGGAATACTCTAATTAAAATGTGGTGGATACTTACTGCTTGATCTTTCACCTGTACCCTTCGTGTTGAATTAATGGTGACCAATGCTGGTGTACAGCCGTAACCATTCATCATCAAAGGTTTTGTTATTTTACTTACAAGTATAGGTCGATATAACAGATGGCAATTTATGGTAATAGCTCTTGCATACAATCGTAATTTGGATGCCTTGTATTCATTATTATTATCACCCAGTTTTATTATCTTTAATCAAACAATAAACATTTTAATTGTGGTAATCACTGTGGGTCAGTCATGTAAACATTGCGCTGGAAATGTTTACTTAGTAATAACTTATTAAGTGCTTACATTCGCCAAGGCAATTTGATTTTGTATTTTGAGCAATGGGTATAAGTAGTGGCAGGTTGAAAAGTTTTGGAGAATGTTTGGTTTTTTCCATACCCTCCATTTCTCCTCATGCATAAAAAAGTTCTACTTACGTGTCATATCCGCTGGAGGGGTTGGTTACAGTCTTTCCAAAAACGTTTGTCAATGCCTACACGCAAGAGGAATATACAAATTAAAGGCCGTCCACTAAAACGTTTGGCACGCACAGACCGAGATGAACCTGCATGTAAACAATACAACTATTAATATTATAATGTATTTGAATAATAAACAAAATTTTCATATCTTTAACATTTATCCTTATCGGACTACTTAAAGTTCAAGAAGTGGCTATAGGTTATATTTAACGTTTTCTTTTTGTTTATATTTATCGGCAAGCTGTTTTTGATTTTTGCTCAGAAAAACTTTCAGCAGATCAGCCAAAATTCATGGCGCAGTACCGAGGAGGAGGAGGAGGTAAAGAAAAGGAGAGAATCTGAGATATGGAAGAAGAACGGCAAAGTACCAAAGTGCGTGACAGTGGAGAAATGCAAAAACAACTAGCAATGATGATGGATACCTATGCTGATCAAAAACAGTAGGAAACTCAGCTAAATATTGAAAACAATCTAAAACCTAATCGAACGAAAACCCAGTAAAGCATAGAAAAGAAGATTGGGAGAGCGAATGGAAGAAAACCGACAAGAAATCGAGTGCCAGGTTAAGAGGATCCTGCTAGATTGAAAACTAGTATTGAAAGTAGACGAGATCAAAGGAAGCTAAAATTTCGAAACCAACCCCCAAGCAGCTAAATCGATTGAGCTATGGAGTTTTTTGAGGGCAATTCAAGTCGAGGACAGATTCATATCAGCGTAGATGGGTCGATTTAATTCGTGACAAATTAATCATTCTCTCGACATCAACATCAACCGTTTTATTGACAAAGACAGTGATTTTTTATAAGCAAACGTCAAGTGACATTTCCATGGCAGTCATGGAATTACGAACACACAACCCACTTAATTAGACATGTTTTCGAGTATAACATCAATAAGATTTCATTGTATTTCCCTTATTTTTAAATTATATTGCAGGTATAATAAAAAATATTATAAGAAACACGTGTATAATTCGTGTTTAAAGCACTTGCAACGTTTAAAGGCACTCCGTTTCGCGTCGTGCCATTAAACTCGTTGCGCGTGCTTTAAAGACTTGTCTCTTAATATAGGTACTATTCTTCAAATTCATATTTATTTTGAATGGAGTTGAAAGCGATAACTCTTACTGTTACAGAAAGCTGTTCAATGTGACTTGTACCTGGGGTACAATCAGCGAATATGGAATTTTTTTGCAATTTTTGTTATTTCGATAAGTTTACTTCAATATACTGAGAGGTTCCACCCTGTATATACAACTTACGACGATACATACATTTTGAGAGTTGGTAACCATGCAATTTCTAGGTGGGGAAAAGCTGCCTGCGCCACTTAAAAAGCACGAACGGGGGTTACGTTTGGCATCTTGCCTTGAATGGCGGTCGTGAACGCATCGCTCCATAAATGTTTGTTGTTATTTTGTGTTATTTAACACAGGTAGTAATTTTTGCATTTCTTTATACTGTATTTGTGTTTTGTATGCCGCATTTTATATTTTTTGTGTGTTTCAACCTTTGTTTTTGAAATTTACTTAGTTTAACCGTAATGCAGAATCACATGTGTGATATCGTTATGCTATTGTTTGTAATTGTTTACGTTTTTGGTGTAATGTTTGCTTAATTTATGTTTATTGATGTTGATTACTTGGTCTTGTCCCTGAAGTACATTCATGTAAGATTTGATAATTTTATTTTAATATGTGGAAATTACCGATTCGTTTGATGTATGTACTGACTTGTTGTTTCTCCGTTTCTCCGTGAATGAAGCAGTCACGGGGGTGGTAAAAAAAACTGTAGTCAAAATTGAAGTACCTACGACACCTAATTCCGTGATTGTCTTCGACATCCCAATGTAGGCTCGAAACCCCGAAACCAGGGGCGGGTCACCCATCTTGCAGGAGCGTGATTACGCTAATCAAAGCTCTTCAGTTTAGAATCTATGTGCGATAAATGAGTGGCGATTCAATAATTTCTACATATATTGTTTTTAGTTAAATTTGCCTACAAGGCCATGTAATTTTCCATCTTGCTTTTAACAAAAGGACTTTATTGCACCAAAGATGAGTCACATCCTGTACTCTTAACCCTTTCTCAGAATTTAGGCACCTGCTACTACCTGACCCATTGTTCCCAAAAACTTGCTTTTAACCTTGAGTGTAACCAACATTGTATATATGCATTTACTATCTTTGTTAACTACTGCTTAAACTTTTACAAAATATTTTGTTAATTAACTTTTGGATTGTATTAATCAAACTCCGAGGTTTTTCTTACGTCGTACTCTTTTTACCCTTAGCAGTTACTTTTGCGAGAGTACGACACCTTTTGGCTTTGCTTGCTTTGATTATATTAATGTACATCAACTCAATTTCCGGGCTTTCACAATCTTAATAATTACGATCATTATTAAACAAACGTTTCACAATTTCAGTGTTTTATTTAACGTTCCTTCCCTACTGTGCTTCAGGTCAAAGCATTGTCTACAACTAACGTAAGGGGGTTCTGCCTTAGATGTTTGATCACGTACCACTTTTCAAATTTAAGCGGGATCTTGTTTAGTTTTGGAGGGAATAGTCATTCAGGTGACCATTTTTAAACGTTGCCGGGTTGACTTTATTTCCGTTCTTGTAGTGTGAAGTTGGCGTAGAACCTGGGGGTTAAGTACACTACAATACATTTCCCATCAAATTGATCAGTTCATCTTGTACATTATTGTTTAGATAAGTTACGGACCATTTATCAGACTTGTGTTGAACTCTCCTGATGTGTTCTTCCATAACTGGATAATTACTTATTCAATGGTCAAACTCAGAATCAGAAACCAATTCTATCAGTTCTAGGAAATTTTTGTTATTGGGAGTGAAATAAAGCATTTAGAAAATAGAAATAGAAAAAGGTATGCTTCTATTTAAAAAAACAAGATGGCGCCAACTTCCGGTGTTTTGTGTGAAATTATTTTTCTTCAAGTCGCAATGGTCTGTACCCAAATTTCAAGCTTCCATTTCAACTGCACTTTTAATAACTTCCAACGGCTACTTGACTCTCCCTGTATAGAAATCGCGACCCCGGACCTTTCTAAATTCAAAATAGTCCAATGGTTAAAAAAAATCACCGCTTTTGCCGCTCTTCTAAGGTGTCGCCTGATGCAGCTGCCTTTCTGCATCATTTATTTGTTTGTTAGTTAGTTAGTTAGTTAGTTAGTTAGTTAGTTAGTTTGTTTGTTTGTTTGTTTGTTTGTTTGTTTGTTGGTTCGTTCGTTCGTTCGTTCGTTCGTTCGTTCGCTCGTTCGTTCGTTCGTTCGTTCGTTCGTTCGTTCGTTCGTTCGTTCGTTCGTTCGTTCGTTTGTTTGTTTGTCTGTTTATTTATTTATTTATTTATCGTTCCTCTTGTTCTGCGTCCTCAACAGGCAGAAGGTCTTAGTTGTTCTATAGCACTCCAGTATTTATCTTACGAATTAGGAAAACTGCAGGAAAACCTATATTTTGAAGTAGCCGGCTGGCCGACAGAGTGCTCGAAACTGATATAAAGAAATTTCCATCTCTGCCACAGATGAAAAATTGACCTCAGCCCAGGTTCGAACACACGACCTCTCGGTTATGTAGCCCAACACTCTACCACCGAGCCACATAGTCGGTGTATATCATAGTACCGCACGGCCCTGGTTGTTCTATCCATAAATTTGTGCCACTGTTACTAACGGCACAGATTTTAACAGAACAGAAAAGGCGGGACAATTCCAACAATTCCGGATGTTGTGAGAAGTTCATAGTTTTTGCGATGGATGCTACCCCCCTTAGAAATTTTAAATTTCTCCAAAACGAAAGGGACACAGAATATACACAAAACTATCGTGTTTGTGTCATGTCGATACGAGTATGACGGTGTGTAGCATTAAGGTGAATCCCCAAATGAACATTCTGACTTTCTCTGAAACGGAACGCGCACAAAACTCGAGCATTGACGCACAAATCAGTACAAAATAGGCACAAAGCTATGATATAGGTTTCAAATCACTCCGATTGTGAGGAATGTTGCGTTAAGTTGGCACCCCCTTAGCAAATTTTGAATTACACCGAAAGGAATGGCGCTCAAAACCTGAGTATTGGCGAACAAATCTGAAATCAGCACAAAACTGTGGTAAATGAGTGTTATGTGGATACGAGATTGATGTTGTTACAATTTTGGGGATGTACCTAACAAATTGGGGTGCCGATTTATAGGTGCTACCTTAATCCCCCTACAGAGGTAAGGGGTGACGAAAGGCCTGGGCGAGTTCTACCGTAAAAGTGTCGGCATCGAAATGAAATTTGGCGGGTAAGTACTTTTGAAAAATTTATTTTGAACTATCCGACAATACAAATAATATAGTGTCACTCAACCCACCAAGTTCTTCAAATTTACTAGAGAGCTACGTGCAACACTTGCATAGGCCACCTCTTGTGCTTTTAATAACTCATTGGGAAAATAGCGTCAATTTCCTTCGTTCTAGAACTTTTCATCGAAATGATTGTTATTTTTAACTAAAGGAAAGGTGCAGGCAGCAACGTGATGTATGATAACGTTCTAAATGAATTTCAAGTGTTTTAAATTCGATGGGATATGTATCCGATCCTTTTAGTTTGACTTGAAAAATGAGGCATTTTGGTGTAATCGTAATTGTATCCGTGCTAATCGTGTGCTTATTTCTAATTATGTACCTTAAAAAATACAATTTTGTCAATAACACGTCGATAGAGTTGAAATTTATCAATTCGAAGGAAATTTTAAATGAGTCGCGCCTCCCTATAAAAGCGTCACGGGGCGAAGAACGAAAGGTTAACAAAAAGAGAATACACATACCGAAGATTATGCTAGAGCTCTACGAGGAAAGGAACAGGAATGAGTATGGACTAAATTTTTCTAAACCGGACATTGTGCGAAGCGTCATCCCCAAAAATGCAGGTACTTTGAAAAACAAAATTTTGCAAAGCGTCGAAGAAAACCACGTACTGATCTTCGACGTGCCTCCTCTACATCGCGACGAGGAATTCTTGGGCGCAGAGCTGCGTGTCTTCACTTTGCTGAACAACACTGCCAGTAGAGCACAAGGTGAGGGTAACTCACGTAGGCAACCTTAACGAGCTTCTTTAAGGGGTGGAACGATTTTTGAAGGTGTTAGTCTACAACGAATCCTCCGAGGACATGGATTTACTAACCGAATGTCATATCTTCAAAACCGAAAGTAACTGGATCAACTTTAACGTGACCAATCCGGTGAGAGGACTGTTAAAGCGCAACACGAAGACCATCTCACTCAAACTGGTTATATCGGTTAAAACGTTCCTTCCATTTTACGACAACAACGCGCACGAATTCAAATTGTCCTTGCTGCCGGTATCTGAAGATTTCGACCACGATTATCCGATTTTGTTGCTGTCGTATATGAGCTTGAAAACGACACCGGTTCACAGACGGAAAAGAGGAATAGACGAAGATTACGAAGAAGAAACGAATCGAATTTGGGATAACGATAAGGAACAGAAGGCGAACGCGAAGAAATTGAAACGTTTGAAGAATACGTGCAAACGCAAGCCATTGTACGTCAACTTTTCGGAAATAGAATACGACACTTGGATTGTCCAACCCAGCGGGTACGAAGTGAGTAGTTGTAGCAAATAGGCAAAGAAAACAGTTGGTAGTCTGATTTTTAGGCTTATCAGTGTACGGGCAAGTGTTTCTACCCGGTTGCGGAGCATCTTTCTCCAACCAAGCACGCAATCGTTCAAGCTTTACTTCACAGCGTTTTTCCATCACGCGCTCCTCGATCTTGTTGCGTACCGACCAGACTGGAATCCATTTCACTGCTGTATGTTGACGATCGCGGTGTCTTGACGTACCGTTTTGGATACGATGATATGGTCGTAGCTGAATGCGGATGTCGCTAAATCTATGTTATAGCTCTATATGTCTTGGTTTTAACTCAAGATTTTGTAATGCGTGTATTGTTTTTTTTTACTTATCTCCTGCCCCCCCCCCCGGCATTTCTTTGCTCATTACAGATTTTAAGGGTAGGTTCAAATATACAACGTGTACCATGACCGCATGTAAAAACAAGTATAAATTGTGCACAACTCTTGTGCAGATAAAGCGCATTTTTTTAAACCGAAATAGCTTTTGTTTTGACATCACCAATGGATATATTTCTTGCAGACGCCTCAATCGCCCTTTCTGAGTACCCTCTTCCGATAATCCGTTCTTGAGATATAAGGGAATATACCTGTTTAATCTCGGTATGAGATCAAGTAGTTTTGGGGTAGACTGTAAGGAGGCACCCGTCATTGTGCTAAATTGTAGACTCGGAACCTTACACCCCAAATGAGTAGAAATAGCCTAAGCTATAATACTGGTTTATTCCTAATATTTACACGTTTATATACAAAGTTATTGTCCTAGTTCTACCATTTGTTTACTTACATCAGCGATACTATTACTCTGTTTGCATTTTCATGCCTTACTCAATTGACCTGCTTTATATGTATATGCATAATAATGATGTCTTAATTCCTACTTACACGTTAATTACTTAATTAATATTGATTAATCCCAGATTAATCTGTGATTGAAAAATACCCGATGACGATAAGAGGTCGAGGAGGAGGGCTATTGTTGATAGAAATTAATTCCTTTCGTTGAGATCTTTCATTAGAGAACCATGAAGGATAAAACAAGTTCCACTCCCTCCCCTCCCCCTCTAGCCCGTACTTTGATCAGAGGAGAGAAAGAAGGGCAGTAGTTGGTAGAAAACGGTTTCTTTCGTCGAGACCTTTCATTAGAGTACCATGAAGGATAAAACAAGTTCCACTCCCCCTCCTTCCCCCACCCCCACCCCGTACTTTGATAAAAGGACAGAAAGATACTGATCTCGAAAAAGAGTCGCACGGGAAAGTTATAGTTTGTTCAAACCAATTTATTTCGATGAGACCTTTCATTAGAATACCATGAAGGGTAGAACATGTGTTTACCCCCCCCCCCCCCCCCGCTCCTATGTTCTAAAGTTTAACTTGGCACCATTAAAGGCGCACCAAAAATGCGCTAAAAAAATAACGATTTAAGTCGATATTACATTCTTTCACTAACTCACTTTCTCGTTCACTCCTTTCTTCAATTCTTACTGCCCTGTGTGCCAACGCTATCTTTATTTTCTTAATTTTTGTTTCCTCCTCTAATATGTCATTTAGTGTCCTTCCCTTTAGATCCAGTGCCCAGTAGTAATACCCTCTTTGTATTCCTTTTAGTTTATCCCATTCCGCCCACCCCCATATCTCCGTTCCATACATCGGCACCCTCTCACAATTGCATCAAAAAGGTATCCTTTTATTTTAAATTCGTTTTTGAATCTCCCCTTCGCCACTTCCTCCTTTTTTTTAGTTTTCTTATTTGACTGTTTGCTCCACTATTTCATTGCATTTGGTACCTTACGTATATAATCATTACTCTTTGCTCTCTCGACTTCCACTCTACCTCCCTTCCCTTTCCTCTCCCTTTCCAAATCTCATCATCTTCAATTGTTGACATTTAATTCCATTCCATTTTTGCCCAGTATCTTCCCCATCTTCCCTTCATTTCATTTAACTGTTTATTTTTGTAAGTAGGTATTGGTTATTTTTGGTTTACGGTCACTGTAATTAATTGTTTGACATTCGCTGGCATACCTAAATAAATTTTGGCTGGGTGGATTTTTCCACACAAGCCTCAAGACGCATTCGTTTTGCATTTCCAATTTTTCCGCATTCTACTACAAGCACGCCTTAGTTCGACACGTAAGCGGCGGCGTAAGGAACAAACCATGTGGTTCTAATTGCAATTACCAATTACAATTATTTGTGGAGATTGAACTTATTTTGTGTGGATCTCGATCTAGTTGCATTTCTTTCCGAGTCTATATTTTGGTTTTCATTGATTTTGTGAGTACGGCGATTTTGTGTAATCTACAAATAGAAAGTGCATGAAAAATAGAGACCAGTTATTTTTGTCGGCCTTAGCTTAATATAAAAAACTTGCTATGGTCAGCACAGATACCACCCACACACCTACGCATACGCAATTCGGCCCAAAAGCTTTTCAGCTCTTCCTTTTATGTCTAAGAATATACATATGTATCAATTTGGTTCGTCAGACAGACACAATCGAGATTTCCTTTGACTCGGATTCCTGCGGGTGGTTATAAAAAGTATGTTGGTAAGTCAATCAAAACCTGCCAATCACATCGAATTCGAAAACGCCTTTTCTAAAACATTGGGCTTGCAAACAAATGTAAAACCTAATCTAAAGACACATTTAGGCGAGGTTCATACTAGAGCGACATACAATAAGCCATATATCGCAGGCGATACGTGATACACATGAATAGATTCTTAAAATTCAAAGGGAAACGATAAATAAGGTGCGCAGTCGCTCTATATCGCCCGCAACTTATCGCCTACGATAAAACGTCCAGTGTGAACGTCGCCTAAGCGCGTTCTTACTGAGGCGATATCATTGAATTGCTATATGCGATTATAATATATCGTTGGCGATACGCATGAAGATATTCTTGAAATTCAAAATGAGGCCATAAATAAGGTGACGTCGCGCGATTGCGCAATAACCATGTATGTGAAATACAATGGAATGCATACTGCATGCAATGATTTGACCTTGCACATTCTTACCGCAAGTTCTTGCGCGTTGTATTGCTCCATGTGAGGAGGCCTTAACGTAATTTGCGCTGGTATTTAAACAGCCCATAAATATAATTTAGGAGCATTATGTACACAGTCTGAATTATAGGCGTTTATTTAGACACCGTCGTTTGCCAGCTTTCCCGCGCAAAGTACTGTCACTGAACATAAATATAACCTCAAATAGTTTGCTCAAAAACAATCCCAATTTCATAGTGTTTTATTTAAATATACAGCATTCACAATGGATGAATATCCGAATCCCGATGAAGAATTTGAGTTAATGTACGGGGACGAATTTGAGGAAATTCGAAATGAAGATTGTAAGAACTATGGGTTGTTGAATCAATCGTTAAATCCGTTACCTTTCAGATCCTGATGAAATAATCAGACCACAAATACAGAAAAGTCAAAACGTACAACAAACTCCTGTAGTTACAATTGATAACTCCACTATCGACAATTCCGGTGACATAATTCTGGCCCAATCACAACTGGAATGCGTGAACGAGCCAATACTTCAAGTTATTTTAAATGCTGATAGTACGCGACCAAGAAAACGTACAGTGGAAGAATTATTTGGGGACATCGATGATATTCTGTATGAGGACAATGTTACGTACAAAAAGAAGCAGAAGAACGATTTTGATGACGAGTCCGTCGTAATTGAACATATTCTGGAGCTACGCCGATTAGCAAAGGAACGTAATCATCCAGTGATGAGATATAAAAATGATCGTGACGAAAAAGACCACTTTAAATATAACATTTCAAGTTCCGTTCCTAAGTACTCATTCACTACTATCACCAAATGTGGTGGGGAAAGAATGTATGTGCGCTGCCATTCGGAACAATTCATGAAGGAGGAGTTACAGAATTTGGCACAGAACTCTCACTTTGTCGGCTGCATGGGGGACACATTTAAGGAAGTGTGGAAGGAAGCGGAGACGTTGGTAAGCTTATTGAATTTGAGTTTTACGTTAACACACGTCCTTCTAGGTTAATAGGCAAATGGATGCAGCTTGCGACGAAATGGAAATTGACGGATCTAACTTATCGTGCCAAAGGGAGAGCGGCGCAAAGTTGTGGGTAGACTTGTACAAGCCACAAAGATACCTCGAGTTACTTAGTGACGAAACTACAAACCGGACATTGTTAAAGTGGTTTAAATTGTGGGATAAAGTTGTGTTTAATAGACTACCGAAGATGAAGATTAAGAAAGATGTGCCGAAAAGTTTTGGTCAGCAGGAATTTAGCATGGGTTTGGACGAACATGGACGTCCTGAGTACAAAGTTGTGTTGTTATGTGGGCCTCCTGGATTAGGTAAAGATTATATTATAAGGGTGCAAGATATTATGTGGATGGCTTTAGCTAGCAGGAATAGTTTTGAACATTTCTCTTGGGAAAAACCACTTTACGCCATCTTCACGTTGAATTGAGATATAATGTAATAAAAGATGCATAGAAAACTTTGTAAGGGATAGTTACTAGTAGTTCAAGGGTCTAGCGATAGAGGGCGGTTACTCCATTCCTTGTGTGAATTCATCAAATTATAATCAAATGTTTTTGGTTTTTATCTTACTTCTTAGCTTTTGGAGATATTGTTAAGGCTGATGAGATTTCTTAAAAAGGTAAGTAGGTACAGGAGTAGGTATCCATAGTAAAGGGCAAACATTATTGTTTTTGGCGGTAAATAATGAAATAAATTTTAAGCAAAGAAACCAGTTATATTTGGGGACTATTTGTTTTCCTGTTTTTCACGGTTGACACTGTTGCCAAATTTTTCTATTTCTGATATTCTTTGTTATTTTCTTATCAATTTGATTAGAATGCACACATTTTTATTTCATGTATTGTTCCTTATGATCTTACACATCGGGTTGATTACTCTCTTTACATAATATATTAATATTGTTATTAGCATATACAATCTTATTAGCTTATTCAAAGGGAAAGCGCTTCACACAAATTATCTGGCAACGTTGGAATTTTTAAGAGGTAAAGAAGCCTACATAACCGGTAACTAATTTTAAATTTGCGGTTCACTGTCACCCACAACAGAGGAATGACAGAATCCTTTTCTGATTTGATACTTCTGTAAAGTGCTTATTCAGTGGTGAAAGTACCATAGTGATGAGGGGTGTATTATCACTCTTAAATATATGTATGCAGCAATGGCAGTCTGTGAGATACCATGCAATGTGTTCCTGGGGGGGCATCTTGCCGAAAACTGTAAGAGAACCAGAAAGACAGACGGTGTTGGGGGTAATACGTTATCGGCCGAAAGTGTTACGTTAATTGAAACCAACCTTGAAACTTCCATGGAATGCCCGTGGCGAGGTCCGTGGTCGCCTGCACTACATTCTTGTACACTAAAGCAGGAAATCCTTTGTCAGGGGTGGATGGGGGAACCATACACTGGTCCATGAAATATACATACCTATTGGCCCACTTAGCGAATGGGGGAGGGGGTACTCAATGCGCCCTAACTTTAAAATATTAATGCTTTTTCCTCGGATTTTTCTAGCACTGATTGTTGATAATTATTTCGCAACAAAAATGCTTCTATTGTTGCACAATCTGTTCCTTAATCGATTTTTTATACTAGTCAGAATTGCGAAAGAATAAGTTAACAGGTATTGATAGGCATTAGCGAGTGCCGAATATTGGAACGTAAATTTAAGTACGTAATTTATTTATTCACAATTAATTAATTTATCAATCAATTAATTTATGTCTTAAAATGGATTAATTTATAACAGTAACTATAAGCGCGAATTATTCATTACGTCGGCGTTGAAATTGGAACTGATCGAAACGCAATTCTATTTGCTTATATAGCAAACGCAAGCTCCCGAGTGTTCTAGAATGTTCTCGAGCAAACATGTTGTATTTCCCGGAAAGATTGCGTCACATCTGTCTTCGCTCTTTATCGCCGATTCTTCTTTCTCATTTTTTATTTTATTTATTTATTATTAACAACTTTAGGGACGGAGCTACATGATGCGGTCGGCGACATCTGGGCGCCATCCCGAAGCGTGTTGTACTAACGTGGTGATTTTTCTTATCTTCTTCTACAGGTTTGGTCCGATTGTTTTGTAAGGCCCGCGCCTTCGAGGGATAGTCGACTTTGGACACCCAACATAGAAGCTGGAGTTATGAGAAGTGCCCCTAAAATTGAGTACGATTTTGTGGAGGGATTTTAGCAAAATCCACGAAAATACGAACGGGACGTCAGAGGTGGGTACCGACAAAGGGAAAGTGGTAGCCTTCAACAAGATCTTATTGATGAACACGAATGAATAATTTTTTATTTGCACCGTGACCTTAAAATATTAATTAAATTAATTCTTTGCAAGTGGCGGCGTAGCCTGGCTCTGTTTTGTGTTTTCATTTGAGTGATGCTGCCAGTTGCAAAGCGCTCATGGATCCTACCGGCCCACTGGGAAAGTTCCCGGTATCCCGCCGGCCCCATCCACCCCTGGCCTTTGTTCTACCAAAGGGAACTCCGCGAAAAGCATTCAGACCTTCAAACACCAAATCAACCGTGACGAGGGATGGTCGTTTTCCCCATTTTGGAAATCTGTTATCCCATTGGCTGATGTGTTCCCCAATTTCTCCTGTCGGAATAGGTTTAACCATTTCCTTCTCAGTGTTGGCTCATTGCTAAGAGTTTTATATATTTCTTATTTTGATTGTTATTTTTAGCGCATTTCCACAAAAATAAAAACAAATGCGCTATTGTGGCCACTTTGTTCGTCCGTCCGTCCATCCGCTCGTTCGTTGATACGCTACTAATTCTTTATCTTAAGAGCGATTGTTCTACTTTTTTCGCTATTTGGTTCGTTATGGTGTCGAGGCTTGCACCAAGAAAGGAATTTTTTCTGCGTTTATTTCTAAAAAAGTTATTGTAAAAAAACGAAATAACCGTTTTTTACATGTTCCATAATTTTACACTCGTTTATTAACGATCCTAGAGATCGTTTATAATTTTGTATTGCTGTCTGTCGGTTGCTCTGTCCGTCTGTTCCTTTGTCTGTCTGTCCCTCTATCTACTTTGTTTAGATGTCCGATCTCTTCGACTTCTCCGTTAGTTAGGAACTGAATTGCATGAAATTCAATATGGGCATAGCTTTAGCCATATAATAATTCACAGTGTCCTTTTCATCTCGACCATTTATAAACCGAATTGCAAACTTTTTTATTTATAAAAGTATTTGAATGAATAAATGAAAATCTAACGCCAGTTTCAAAATTTGGTTTTGCGCATGCGCAGTGCCAACTTTTTCAGTTATGGAAGCATTTAAAAGAAATTTGATACATAGGCGCTTGGAACAAAGGAAAATCAATCGTTAGTTTCAAAATTTAGATTTGCGATTTCTTATTTAGAAAAGCATTGAAATGAAATTCTTCTTATAAACTGAAATTGAAGTAGCACGTCAAAAATGGATTGCACATGTGTAACGCTATCTTTCATATTTGTGGCCGGATTTTTACGATTTTAACCGAAGTTGCATCTTACAAGTGGGAAATGATTGCAAGTGGAAATGCGCTTTTTGTAAATCGTTTACGATTACTTTTTAACTTTTTTGTCCTGATGACGTAAGTAGGCGAAACGTTAACCTTTCGTGAAACAATACACGGTCCTATCACGAAAGTCTCGCGCATCTTAAAGGCTCGAATCGATTCTAATTCCGCTTTTGCAGTGTAACTTGTTGTAAAGTAATTGTCTTTGTTTTTCTTTATCCGAACTGTTTGACTGGGATATTTTAACGATGCGCTATTTGAACTTTACTCACTAACCGTTTTCTGGCCCAATCTTTATCAAGGCTTCGACGCAAATCCCGATCTTAATTACGTTCCATTAATAATTTTGACGTGAGCACTACAACGGCTCAAACCGCATTCAATTAATTTCTCTCTCTTCGAAGCTGCCAGAGAATATTGCCGGCAAGCGTCCAAAAAGTCCCTAATCAAATCAGGGGTTCTGTTGATTTCTTCGTTTCGCTAGTGCATGCGTTTACTGGTTTGCTGGAAGCACGTGTGTGTGTGTGTGGGCATTTATGTTCATTAAGGTCGGCATTAAGGGTCCTTGGTTTGAATCCGGGTTTTTGGGCGTGGATATTTGTAAATAGTGGGTTGGGTTGAGGTAGAGAAGCCTTAGTTGAAGCAAAACCAAACAATTAAAAAAATATAAAATATAAAATATAAAATATAAAATATAAAATATAAAATATAAAATATAAAATATAAAATATAAAATATAAAATATAAAATATAAAATATAAAATATAAAATATAAAATAAATAATTCAAAATTCAAAATAGAAAATTAAAATTGAAATTGAAACTGAAACTGAAATGACCTTGAAAATGTATGGGTCAATGACCTCGGATGACCTTGAGTATTTATGGGATCAATGACCTTGGTGGAAATGTAATTTGACAAGCCGACCTCGGATGACTGATCATTTATGAGGTCAATGACCTCGGATAACTTTAAAATGTAATTTGACACTCCTAACATGGGGTCAATGACCTCGGAACACAAAAAGGTGTCAATTTAAAATTTCAAAAATATAAACCTTATTTTAATGCTCCCGTTACAAAAGGGAGCTAATCCCCCCCCCCCCCTTTGCCGTTTTCTGTAATTTTAGGCCATAAAATATATGATGCAGATAATTTGTAGATTTTGCTATGGTTACAGAAATTTGCTCATAATTGTGTCCAGCATGGCTTCTCGGTTAATCTCTATCGGCTTATTTAGTTAAAACATGGCCGATATCCCAGCTTACAATAGAAAATAATAACCATGTATGACCTCACTCTCTCCATAGAATCAATGTACCTTTGAAAGCGACATCTGGTTTGAATAGCTGAGATATTAGACCGTTAGGTACAGGACATATGTCAGTTTTCTCCATGAAGTGGCATATTATGTTTTGATTGGTTGGTGTTACTTCGAATAGTCATAGTTCTCTGTTGTAGTGACTTGTGTGTGTTCGCGCATTTCACTCATTGACAGGCCCCACGTTGGGCGCCAATTATTACTTTGCTCAAATTTTATAATGCGTTGATTTCAAACGCCTCCCTTCCAAATTCAAGAATAAGTGCATGCTATGAATTTTGTAGGATAAGGATTTAAGTAAATAGCTTTATCTCTGACTTAAGCGATGAGTATTTTGTGCAGAATTTGATTTTGTTGCAGGTAAAACAACATTAGCGCACTTGGTTGCGAAACACGCGGGCTACAACGTGGTCGAGGTGAACGCGTCCGACGACCGTAACACAGAAACTTTTAAGAGGATGCTCGAAAACGCAACTCAAATGAGTTCGGTGATCGATCAAAACAAAAGACCCAACTGTTTGGTGTTCGACGAAATCGACGGTGCCCCCTCGTCATCGATCGAGTTTTTAATCAAATACGTAACGGGTACCACTAAGAAAAAGAAGAAGGGCACCGAATCGCCCCCGCTTTTGAAACGTCCCATCGTATGCATTTGCAACGACGTGTACGTGCCAGCACTGCGCTCTCTTCGTCAAATCGCGTTCGTGATCACTTTCCCGCCGACTGCCGGCGTTCGTTTGGCCGAACGTCTTTACGAAATCGCGCGTCGCGAACGGATCAAGGCGGATATCGGGGCGCTGTTGGCCTTATGCGAGAAAACGGGAAATGACATACGATCTTGCCTATCGTTACTGCATTTTCTAAAATCGTTAAACAAACCCGTAACCTTAACCTACATAAACAAGTCGAATGTCGGACAAAAAGATATGCAAAAGGGCCTGTTTGCCGTTTGGCAGGATATATTCGAGTTTCATCATTCCAACCCTAACGTCAGCAATGGCGCCAAGGAAAGTGACGTTCAGAACGTATTCAGGAACAGAATGCAAAAAATAGTGCAAGTAGTGCAGGCGTTCGGCGATCACGAGAGACTCGCGCAGGGAATATTCGAAAATTATCAGACACTACAAGTGAAAGACAATTCTTTGGATGGCATTTCTAAGGCGTTGGAATGGTTTAGTTATACTGATCTCGTTAATCGTCAAATTTACTCTTTGCAGTGCTATACTCTATCGTCATATGTGGTGTACGCATTTGTGATATGGCACTTCCTGTTTGCAACGTCTACTAGGCAGAAGTTATCGTATCCATCCGTGGGATATGAGGTATGTATTGCGGTTAGATACCTGTCACTAACTAAATTAGGGTGTTTTGTTACATGCAGATCGACTAAGGCAGTATCACGACTTAATCGGATGCTGTTTACTGCATCTCATTTATCATCTACTGTTAATTATACTCACTTCAGTAAGCGAGGTGAAATTTCAAACTTCGGTAACCCAATTGACACCTATTGTTAATTGAATGTTGGGGTCGATCGGCGGGGTCGGCGATAGCAAGCCGATAAACATGTAGACTGCACAGCGCCGACTAGTTTTTAATTAACATAAGAAAATACAACCGGCTAATAATGACTTAACTGAGCTGAAATCCTAAAATATTAATTCGCCTCGTCTTCTAAGCGACAAGAGTTCTCAGACGCAGCATAGATTATAATTGAAATATCTTGACGGGAACGGTTACAAACTGCGAATTAATTATAGCTTTTGTTTACGGTAACGGCAGCTGAAAGACAACTCTAGCCGTCTATCTTTCGGCACGATACTTTTCATAACGAAGCGCTTTTAGATACCGGCTGTTCATCTACAGAGTGATCACTGAAACTGGTAACTTCAAGGTGGGGAACGGGTGCTTATCTTTTTCGTTGTGATTTTTGTCCTGTTTTTCACTGTTTTCGCTTTTTCTGTTTTCCTTTTCACTTTTGTTGGTTGATTTTGCCTTTTTGTTGTTTTCAATTTTCTAGTTTTTCGTTATTGCTATGTCAGTTTCCGCAGTGGTCGTTAATTTTGTTTTTTCCTTTTTCCGTTTTTTATTATTTCTTTGTTTTAGTTTGTGCTACTTTATTTGCCACTCATTTCAATCATGTTTTGTGGTTTGTGACGATTTCGGTGTCTTTGCGTTCAATGTTTTAGATTTTGCCATTTTCCATTTTTTTGTTTTAGGTGTCTTAGTTTTTGCTGCTTGTATCATTTTCTTTTTCACAATTTTCGCGGTTTACGATTTCGCTGTTGTTCTGGTCGTTCTTGTGGCTTTCGTTGTCGCTGTTTTCGTCTCGCATGGTTTAGTTTTTGGCTGTTTTTGTTTTCGCTATTTCAGACTTGCTGTTGTTGAGGTGTTTGATTTCACTGTTTCCGTTTACGCAAAGAAAACGCTGTTTTCGTTTTTATTGCTTTCATTGCTTTCATTTTCACTTTTTTAGTTTTTGCTGTATTCTTTGGTTTCATTTTCAGCGGGTTCGTTTATTTCATTTTCGTTTCTCTGTTTTTGTTTTCCTTCTTGTAGTTTTCTCTGTGTTGATTTTTCTTCGTTAGCATTTCTCGTTTAGTTTTTCAGGCCTCTTCTGCTTCGTTATGTTAAATTTTTCTGTTTCATTTTATTTTTTCCCCGTTCAATTCGAGGTCGCCGTTTTCCACTTTTTCTCTGCCTTAGTCTTTTTCTGTTTTCACTGTGTTTAATGCCCTTCTGTTCGAATTCTACTCTCGCTGTTTTTAATTTTGTTGTGTTTTAGTTTTCGTTGCTTTATTTGCTCTTTTTCTCCGTTTTCGTATCTGTTGTTTTCACTTTCGTCGTTTTTACTGTTTTCGTTAGTTTCATCTTCATTGTTTCTATTTTTGTTGTCGCAGTGCTCCCTGTTTTTTCATTTCCTGTTTCTCTTTTTCTATGTCAGTTTTTATCTTTTGCGTTTGCACAAATTTTACCGATTTTCGCTTCCGCTTTTGTTTCTCCTGTTGCGAGTGTTCGGTTTCGTCCTTTTCGTTTGCATTCTTTTTCCTGTTTTCTGATGTCTTCCCCTTTCTATCGTTATTTTTGTTTTCAAAATTTTCGTTTTCCTGATATTATTTTGGTTTTGCAGTGTTAGTTTTGTTTTGTTTTAGTTCCTGGTATTTTTGTTGATTTCGTTTTCGCTGCTTATGTGTTTTCGTTATTGCGATGCCATGTTTTGCAGTTTCTACTTTTGGTCTTCGCGTTCAATGCTTTATATTTCGGCATTTTCCATTTTTTTGGTTTTTTTTTGGTTTAAGTTTCGTTGCTTGTGTTTTCACGTTCACTGTTTTCATTTGTGCGGTTTTCGTTTGTTTCGCTTTTACTGTGTCCATTAATGCCATTTCCATTGTTCTCGTTGTTTTTTTATTCTCTGGTTTTGTTTTCTCTGATTGAGTTCACTGTTTTTGATTTCGCAGTTTTCCATTTTTCTTTGTTATTGGTGTTTCAATTTTCTCCGTTTTTTGCGTTTGCCGTCTTCGTTTAGCTGTTCTCGATTTTGTTGCTTTTGAGTTTTGTTATTTCTTCTGTTTTCGATTGCATAGTTTTCATTTTCCTTGTGTTCCATTTTCATGCTTCTACACGTTCCTCTTGCATTCTTCGTCGCTGATTTCTTCTTCTATGGTGTGGTTTTTCTTTGTTTTTACTTTGACAGTTGTTTTTGATTTCGCAGAGATAGCGAATTTATATGGCTTTATTTTAGTTGTTTTTATTGTTTTCGTTTTCACTTCTTGTTCTTTTATATGTTTTCGTTTTTATTGTTTTTGCTGTTTTCGTAGGTTTCGTTTTCACCGTGTTCATTGTCTTCATTTTCGCTGTTTTTGTTCGTTATGATTTCGTTTTCTTTGATTTATTTGTTTTGTGTGTTGTTGTTCAGCGTTTTTGTTGTTTTCACTTTTTCAGTTTTCGCTTTTAATGTGTTCGCTGTTCCTTTTTTTTTTAGTTTTCTTTCATCGGTGTTGTTAATCAATCCAATAATTGATTGAGCATGTGGACATAACTCCCAGTTGTGGACCACGTTCTCTGAAATTTAGTTGAGGATGCATCCTAGTGTGCGTAGCCGCAGAGCCAACTTTCTTTAGTTTTAATTTCAATATTGCTTTTCAAATAACGCACGGTCATCATTTCTTATCTTGCTACCTTTGCTTTCTTTGTTTTCACTTTTGCTGTTATCGCTTTCGCCGTTTTCGTTTGTATTATTTTCATTCCTTTTCTATTGTCATTGTTCTGTTTTAGCTTTCGCGGTTTTCATTTTTAATATTGTAGTTGTTTTCGTTTTTTGCTGCTTACGTTTTCGCTCTTTCTTATTTTATCTGTTTTTGATTTCGCTTTTCTCTAAGGTTTTTGTATTGGGTTTTCTGTTTGATAGCCTTTTTCTGTTTTCGTTATGTCCGTTTTCGTTGTTTTTACTTTCGCGTTTTCTGCTTTTTTTAGTTTTAGTTATTGTTGTGTTTTCTTTCACCCCTTTCGTTTTCTCTTTTTCTGTTTTCGTCGAATTCATTTTAGATGTTTTTGTTTTTAATACTATCGATTTCACTGTTGTAAATGTTACTGCTTTAGATTTTGCTGTTTTCGACTTGGCTGTTTTCTGTGTGTTTGTTTTCACTTTTTTTGTTTTCTTTTGTGTTGTGTTTTAGTTGTTGCAGTTTTTGGTTTCATTGTTTTTGTTTCCTGTTTTAGGGGTGTTATGTTTTCATTGTCCTTGCTTTCGTTGCCTTTCTTCGTGTGAAATGTTTTCCTTTACGCTGTCTTCGTTTTCGCTTTTCGCTGCTTTCAATTTCCATATAATTTTTAGTTCACAATTTTATCTTAATTGATTAATTGTTTCCGATGTTGCCTGAAGTTCACATTATTGTCACATGTAAGGTGTCTTGATTGATAAAGGAAACATTTTTTAATGCGTCCTCTATTGGATCAGTTTCAATTTCAACGCTGGCATTCATTACTAAATAAAACGATTTTCGTATTAATGTCCCAATTTACATTTTTATTAAAAAAGAGTATTAAAACGGCTGTTTACTTTTTAATCTAAAAACCTAACTCAAATTCCACTTTTCCAGCAACCTCAAATTTTTGCAATTTAAAGCGCGGATTAAGTAATTAAATTTTCGAATCTTGGAACGTAAGTGAAGGTGGAAATTGCGTTTTAAACGTAAACCTCCCTTTCGTATTCCCCTTACCTTAGGTGGGTAGAGACTATTTGTTTCATTTGAGCTTTTCAATTTCAGTGAATGTGACAAACGGTTAACTTTTTACGGTTTAGGAATTTATATTGCCCATTATAATTACAAATTCCATCTGAAAGAAGCGACTGACTGCAAAACTGTCCAGAAATTATTAATGTACTCTTATTGTGTGGCATAATTACACTGGCTTTGTTTGAAAAACCTTTTAAAGGAATGAAGCTCTTTTATAAGAGTGAGTGTTTAAAAAGATTTGCTATATATTTATTTAGGTAATAGGGAACTGTTTGAAGCTGTTTTTCACACGTGTCCCTCGCTTTTTTCCTCGTTATAAACTTAGGGGGTTATTAAATATTCAAATTTTATTCTGGCTACTATATCGAACTTTGGTTTCTGCATCCGTGCATGACTCTTTCATATTGAAAAGAAGAAGGCAGGCTCATTAAACACTGAATGTACTAACAAACTAAAAACAAAACTTGTTTATGATGTAGAGTGTATTAACACAGACGGGTTGTTAACAATTTTTAATCACAACGTACTTTCATAAGTCTACTAATTACGACCCTACTATCAGATGATATCTTTTTAGACATATAACGAGTTTTCGGAGCCTTCCTGCTCTGCCTGCATAATTTACGCCATCATTAGCAGAACAAAACTAAGAATACAGTAAACACCTCTTAAGCTTCTTTCGCAGTTTAACTTTAACTCCACCTAATTTTACGCGTTGCGATTATTTAAACAATTTTATTATTGCAGGCTAAAGTGAAAGGAACTAAGCAGAACGGCCTGGTGGCGGAAATGCTAAAAGGAATGCGACCGACGGTAAGGGCCTTCACGTCCTCCCAACCGCTCAAACTGGACACGCTCCCCCTCTTGTACGACATAATCACTCCTCAATTTCGGCCCGTTAACATCCACTTGTTCACAAAGCAAGATAAGGATAATCTTTGCTCGATCGTCTCAACTATGGTTGACTATAATTTAAATTACATTCAGGAGAGATCCGCGGGAAGTTACGTGTACGTCATGGGTACGTGTTCTCTCCTCGATTAGTGTCCACTCAATTTGATTTTCAGAACCGAACATCGAGGATATGGTCAGTTTTAAGGACCTGAAGAAGCGGCGCTTGGTTCCGTATTCGATTAAGCAGCTGATTTCTCGCGAAATTGATCTCGAGAAGATGCGCCAGATTGAGAAGAATAAAGTTAGCGGGCCTGAAAGTGAGAACGGTCCCAAGGAAGTAGCTAAATCCGTGCCGAATCACTTGCAGAACTTGAAGCCGAAGATGGCAAAACCGAAGGGTAATGGGGTGAGTACCTTAGTTGCCGATCTGCAACTAAATGCATATACACAAAATATACAGTTATAGTGATTTAAGAACTGGGTAAAACAAGCTTTTCGGGTGCGACAAGCATCCCGGGATGGCCAACTGGGTGTTTCACATACTTGTTGACGTATGGATATAGAGAAACACGTACAAGCATCTGATTACTTCACCACTACCTTGTGAAGTAATTTGACTGCGTGGGTTCTATTATCATCAAGAATCTACCTCGGGGGTTTAGGGTTCATTTAGCACGTTATGTCCATACAGCATTCTGCAAAATCTGGTTTATTGGAGAGGTACGTCTTGAAGTCGCCTTCTCACATTTCCACGAGATGGCGTTTTGCGGCATGATGCGCCGCTCCTCTCGTTTTAAATGGCGTAGTTGATCCGCCCATGAAAAACTAGAACACGTGTTTGTGATGGGGAGTAACCCTCGACCGGAATGTTCACCTTTACCTGTGCCTTGCGAGCATTTTCCGCCTACTGCAAATTGTAACGGGACTCCCTTAATGCAGTTTATTTAATTCGATTTTCTTTTTCGATTTTGTATGTGGGTGAGTCGTTCCTAAATGCGGCCCTGACCGTTTAAATGCGTGTGAAAGATTAAAGCACCCGGGATGTCGTGGGAAAGGACGAGATAAGCTAGAATTACAGAGTGATTTTGCAAAGATCACATCCGTCGTTATCAAGTTGGCTGCGTAGCGTGGGTTTTGCTATTTTTGCGAGAACTGGGTCCACATCGAGTCGATTTATTTGTGTCGAGAAATCTGGTTGGATACAAAAAATGAGTGGTATCGGTGGAAAAGGTGTTACGTCACGAGATGGGTGTCAATAAAAAAAAGTAAGGTAGTGAGGAGAATTCAGAATATTTAGATTAAGCCGTGTCGTGAGCCGTTGGAAAATTCCAGGCCGCGCGCGATCAGCGCTTGTGATTTCCAAGGATGTGACTACGATAAATGCGAACAGTATGTGTAAAGCCAACGCGTGAATCAAAGTTTGGTAACCTTCAATTTGAAAAGATAACTGGGATAACTATTACGATAAATGCGAACAAAAGTGTACATTTTAAACGCGCGAAAAAAACCATCGTAATATTTTAAAGGCGAATGGACTAATAATAATACTACATGACGTAATTTTTCGGCTGTCTGCAGTGAGGCAATGTTTTGACATTGACACTTAGCATCGGATTGGTTAAATTTTTTAGGTATCGTCATTTCGACTTCCATTCAAAGCAGCTGACGGAACCTAGGACTTTTCATGGACCGCCCTTTCAACCATTTGGACCAACAAGGTAAAACTAGAGCATTACAGATTACATTTTTAAAAATTTTGCATATGAATAATATTGCATGTAAACCGTTTTGTATACGTAGTAGGCGCTATTGAGTTATTAAAATGGACGCATCTAGAACGCATGGATTGTTACCATGGCAGCGGACCTCATTGGCGTAGTGGTTCCTTTTTTCAAAACCGAAAATTGCGTTAGAAACAAAAATGCTGCTGTGCCATTGGTTAAAATAAGACGCCAGACTCAGCAGTTTCGTTGGTTCCGTTTTTAGTTTCATGTAAATAGCTGAGCGCACGGCTAGCCGGGGAGACGTTTATTCTTTGTGAAGGTAGTCGCGAATTTAATAGTAGTAGTAGTAGTTTCCAATGGGAAAAAAACAATTAAAGCACATGGTTCCCATAATAAAATAAAATGGAGGTATGCCTTGCGCCGACGCCTACGTTTATCGAGCATAGTAGTTCATTTGTAGATTCTCACTTATATCACGGGTATGAAGAAATTAACCTAGATCTTTGACATGGTGAAGATGGTGATAGTTGAATCTTTGAAGGAGTTACCAAGGATGTGCACGTAAGTACAAGAATTATTAAAGAAACATTTTATATAATTAATTCAAACTTAATATAATATTGTAACCAGTTAGATGTAAAAACGTGATCTATCTTATTTTATGAACCTTGTCAAATTCATAGGATTCCTAAAAACGTATTATAAGATTTTGATTTTTTGATACATAAAAAATAATCACCTCAAAACATTTTTAATTAGCTATTATGATACAGTACTTCGAGTTGAACGACCCCAGATCTCACCATTAGTGTACTGTATAATAAGGTTGCCATATGTTTAATTTCGGTATGAGGTCGAGAAGATTTGGGATAGAATGTAAGGTGGCAGACCGTCACTTTTGCCAAATTGAAGCCTGGAAATCTTACATCCCAACACTAAACAACAGTAAGTCATCCACACACCTTAGCATCGAAGTTTTGGAGGGTGCGCAGTGTCAAATGCGTGTGAAGGTTTCAGGCGCCCAGAAGACGTGGGAGGCCGAAATTAACTAGATCAGGATCACATGCGTCGTTATCAGGCTTATCTAGGCAGCGGGTTTTTTTCCTGAATTGCTGCGAATTTGGTCAAGGTGGGGGACTTATATGTACCAAGGAATCTCATTGGCTAGAAAAATAGTCGAGCCATCCACAAATTGTATTAAGTCACGGGACAATTCACCTCGGACCGCGAGAGACATTTTAGGGCGAAGTTGTCAGCGAAATTCAATCGGTCCCCCGCAGATAACCGTGGGTGCTGTTTTTTATTTTGTGTTAGAAACGCGAAAGGATTCAAGTTAGCCAGCACAAGTTGCAAATGAAAGATTCTAGTGATCTTCACTTAAAAGTGAACCTGCGTAGCTTGCCGATCTGCGTAGCTCAGATAAGCTTACGTTAGTAGCTCTAACTTTGGCTACAAGGGTCCTGGGTTCGAATCCCACGTTAGGCATTGCTGTTTGTGATTGTATAGTGTGTTGAGTGGGAAGAGTAGCAAATTGCTAACACTCCGCCCACTATAAAATAAAGGCAATAAAAAAATAAAAAATAAAAAAGGGATATGTTTCGGTTTAGAAATCATCACCACAAATACGAACAATAGTGAACATTTTAATCCATAAAGATAATAACGGTCTGACCTTAAATATAGTTTACTTGCGGAATTGGAAATTATTACGATAAATCGAACAATCGCTCGAGAATGAATCATCTTAATATTGTAAAGGTGAATGTACTATAATAAAATAAAACTAAATGACGTAATTCGTTTCCCGTCTGGAGTAGTCGTTTTGGACGCAGATAACATTGACGCTTACCGTCGGATTACGTAATTTTGAATAATCAAAGAAGCCATTCATTTACGAGACCCATGATCTTGCATTGGCCGTCTTCTTTCAACCCTTTGAACCCACAAAGTAGTCAGTACTTCGAGCTGCACAACCCAGGGACATAACCGTTAGTCTACCCAGTACCCACAGTAAATAAGCTAACCGTATTTTGTATTTCTATATTCAAAATAAACCCATTTGTTGCAAAGTTAGTTTTCTGTCTGTTCAATAGAATGGAAAACTTTTAAAGAGTCTGTTATCACATTTCAACCGGCTTGGAAAAAACATGTGTATGTATGAACCTATCTAGAAGTTATCATTTTACATTGAATAATGAATAATGAAAATTCTCCTTAGCTCCAAATTATGTTATTTTTAAGATTGTAAAATCCTAGAGTAGTACCATCCACCGCCTTCATTTTTTGTGACGTCACAAGTGGTCACTTGTGGCTCCATCTAGTGACGTTTGTTGGAATTACAAGAGCCGATAGTATAGTTTTCTGTAATTTTCAATGTGGGATCATGTAGTGGCGGTTGTGGGAACTACAAAAGTTGCGAAATTAAAAGAGGAACTTGCACGAGACATACACAGAGTAGTAGGTTACTAAATGGAATATAAAAAAAACCGTTACAAAGTCAGAAAATAAGCATTTGTAATATGTTGACTGGATCGTGAACTTTGTCATATAATGTTGGATTCTGGATTTCTAAATCTGACAACTTCGTGGAAGAAAAAGAAATATAATTGACTGGATAAATAAGCGCCAAAAAGTGGCAAGGGCTTGTCTTGATTATGCCAAGAAGGTAGAGGATATGATGATAATGATAGTGATGACGAAAATAGCGACTGTGATGGCAATGAAGATCTGAAAGGTAATAAAACCTAAAATTGTATGTATATATTCCTCAGCTGTGTATTTAACACATGTAAGAATTATCGGGCGCTAAGTGTCCCCCCCCTCCCAGCACCGCTTCGACTGTTTTTACTATCTCGTTCCTTAGCAATTTTTTATTAGTGATTATGGTATTGTGTTCAATTTTTGTGGAAATGCACTAAAAATATATTGACGTAACTTAAAACGTATATTCTTTCCCTGTTTTTGTAATTCATTCATAAAATCATTCGGTTGAGTATAAACTTTTAGGACTAGTCATTTTGCTCCGATAGTAGGCGAAGTTCGTTTTTGTGCGTCTCTCGCAATCCCCCTGATTGCTAAAAATAAATTGCGCCCATTATTTTGTAATTAAATCCATATATTAGAAGGGTATATTCTTTTCATATTGAAATGACGCCATTACTTAACAGAATGTGGCCTCCGTTATAGCCAATAGTTGGATAAGGGCCTATGCGGTAGTATTAAGGGAATTTTTGCTAAAGTCTTTGTTAATGTTCAATTTATCATTTACATTGACGTACGAATTTTATTGATAGACTTATCCCTCGTTTGCGGTTTATTTGTGTTCTTAAAAGGTTTTTTGTTTTGCCAAGTTCGTAGGATACTGCGGCTTATGATTTATGTTTTTCTCTCTTTTGTCAAAGAAAAGTCCAGTTAAGGCTTTGGAATATATTACGTAAGGGTCATCACATTATGCATTCATTTTTCAATTTTACTGCATTGTTCGGCCAACATCCATTGTTGTTATTGGAAAGTAATGATCTTTGCTACAAAATACATTTTTCGAGATTTTCAGATTTCAAAATGAATCCAACATTGTTTCACGTGTACCTGTTTGGAAGTAGGTATCTAATCTTAAAGGGGGTAGATATACTATGCAAATACCACCCATATCAATATGTCATAAGTGAATACGTTACAAAGAGGGTGCATTTATGAGCTATTATAAAGGACGGAGACGTATTTACCACTATCACCCTTACTCCGTCATTAACTTGTGGTTCTCTAATATTCCCCTTCGATTTGCGCCCCTTACTGGATAATACTTGTAACCATTTACAATAGCCTCATTGAAATCATAAACTCAATAGATGGGGTGGCATTGTTTATATAACGTTTTGAAGTACTACAAGTAACAAGTGGAGATATAATGTGTGCATACAGTTTTTGTATTATTTAATAATGCACTCTTCAATGGTTCTAAACGGTTTTCAAATGAAACTGTTAATTTATTTATGCTCGATAAACTTATAATCAACATTGTAATTTGCGAGTATAGTCATTTTTATTTTTCATTTTTGCTGTGGTCCCACGTTGGGCGCCAAATATTATTGTGGTGCGCAATGGTATGCGGTCAACTACACCACTCACAAAATACCTGTCCAGCTAGCACAAGTAACTCAAATGTTGAAAGTTAGAATTATTATAATTTTCTGAAATAAAGAGCACCTTACAAAGCAGGTTTTTACATGGTACCCTGTACGCAGTCGGTCGACAATTAAAAATAAGAAAATCTTAAAATTAATTACAGTTTTTTCTCTTTTAATAGTCTAAAATCTGGCCGTGAACAGGTTTTGCGATAAACTGGCGACCTTAACACAAGACCCAGACGGTTTCAAGAAACTACATTTTCTTTCACTCAAAAATTCTTGATGACAAATGAAATGGTTTGTTGAAGACGATGACAAAAATTATTGGTGGCTGTTCGAACGGTTTAAGCTTTTACGTTTGATAAAAAAAGAAACTTGACAGATGGCCTGACGGGGCACTAAATTTTTGTTTTTTTAAAATTTCAACTTAACTAACTTTTTTCGTAAAACGGACAACACACATTAAACTTCTCACAACTTCTGCTGTACAGAAATATTATGCAAATGACGAATTGCGTCTTTGATCAATCAAAACGGGCGGACAGCCCTGAATAAATAATAGCGTAAAGAGACGTACACTCTTTTCCAACCGTTGCGAAAAAAAAACCAGTATTTAGCCACCTCCACAACAATAAACTCCTTCGCGCAGTATTTAAAAATAATGCACCAATTAAGAGTACATAACGCCGGCGCTTGAAGTCCCCTCTTCTTTCTCTGGAGACGCGCACATACATTATTTTATCTCCACCAGATGTACATTTTCGTCGAAATGAATTAACTTTTTTCTGATATAAAAAATTCTTATCGCAAATGACCAGATGTTTCTACATTGTATCACGTAATTTCACATATTTAAATAAACAATTCGCAATTACAAAAATTCTAAAAAAACAAATACTGCAGAAATACAAACTCAAATGAAATAAACGAACTCTGTGCTTATTAATATATAATCCCCCCGATTTACTTTACTCAATTGAAATAATCTCATATATAGGGCGTCGCGTTTACACAACAGTCTACTTCCCCAAAATGTCACATATTTGCCTCTGGAAATTGTACCTATATTTCAAATATTCTCTACCGAAATTTTCTCTCCCCCGCGATCACACAAAACTCGATCTCATCGCCGGAATATTCGTTTTCAATAAAACACCCTCAGAATGTTATCTGCCCCTGAAATATTCCGATAATATTCGCTTTACAAAATTTCCTCTCTCGTAACATTCCTCGTTTATAAAACTCGCTCTCGAAAAATGTTTCCTCGGAAAATTTGTCTCTGTAGGTGCATTGAACCATAGAATTCGTCTCTGGGGCATTCATTCCCTCGAGAATATTCCACCCGAGAAGTATATTCAACCGAATATTCCGTGCGATATGATTTGTTTATAAATATTGCCCTCGGAATTTGCGCTCCCAAAAAAATTGACCTACAGAATTTCGTTACCGGAATATTTGCCACTGAAGTTCACGTATCGGGGCGGGAGGCCCACTCCCGAAGTAATTACCGCGTCCCGAATGTACACTCATCTTAAAATCCCTCTCCATTGGTAAATTTATCCCAGAAAATTTTGTAAAAAATGCGCACTCTTCTTCGGAAAGTTGGCACCTATAATTCAGGTCGTAACGGGAGCGTTTAATGACATTGATTTTTTGCCAAGTTTGTTAGGGTATTTTAGTTTTAGGTATTATGATTCTATTAGAGAGCTCGTATTCCAAAACTTGGTTATTTTAATTTTCTTGTAAGTTGAAAGTTACAGGATGCATCATGGAATTTGTTTATTTGAGTGTTAACTTGGCATGATAAGATAAAATTCATTAGAAATACGGTGCAGTACAGTTAAATCACATCCGGTCTGGAATAAAGAATCTGCGCAGCTTAGAAAAATTGTTTTTTGCTGATGTGTAAGGTTCGAGAGCGGAAATTTAATTAATTCGTTTTGAGCCGTCGAAGAGAGCTCATTGCGGGTAACAAATAATTAATTACAGGTATAGCCGTGGTAGAGCTCATTAAGCATCAGAAAGCAATTTTGTTTTGGGCCGTCATAGAGTTAAAGTTCTAATTAGTGAAAAATCATCCGCAAGTCCATAAAATTCGAATAAAAAATCGTTTATGCGGAAGTGTGCGGATTGAATTCAAGTACGTTACGCACTCATGTCCAGAAAACAAAAGTTTTGTTAGCAGCTGATTGAACGGGGTGTTCAGGGGCATTGTGTGACATTGAATTTGTTTGGCGTTATAGTGCGCCCTCGGAATATTTGCCTTAAAAACAATTCGAAATTCGAGATATTTTTTACGAGAATATTCGCTCTCTGATCGCAGTCTGAAATTTCTCCTTGAAATATTCACTAGCCGAAATTAGCCCGCAACATTCCCCTCTCACCTGAATATTCGTAAAAAAATCGCTTCTCGAGAATACTCTTCTCGAAAAACTCGCACCGGAAATGATCGGAAAATACATTTCCTTTGGGATCTCGCTGCTAATGTTGAAGAAAAAGATAACTTTACAGAGACGGACAACCAACAAACAATCAAACTAAAGCGGTGGATTTGAAATGTCCGTACAAAATTTGCACTGGAAATAATTTCTAACTTAAATGAAAATGTGAAAGTCTTAACGAAAAATCCTAATGAAATTGTCAATAATCGTTCAAATAAACAGTCTGAATTAATATCTGGGTGCCCCGTCTGAATGCACGGACCGCTCACAAAATTAGTAATATCTCGACCACCTTTTAGGAAAAACGAGAAGAAAGTAAAGGATATTTTTAATTTAAAGAGATGAAAATGGAAGAGAAAAAGATTGTGGAGCAACTGAACATGCTAGGAGAAGAGTCCTCTCCGAAATTAGTGTAGGTTGGAGGGCTGTTATTACGTTGCACATACATACATTTATATCTATCGTTTTTTACCTATGACGAAAACAAAAAAAGAAGAAAATACCAAAATCTCAAATATTGATCGCAAAATCATCACAGACCAAAAGTAGAGAAAACGAAATTGACCACACAAGCGATACTATAACAAAAAACGGAATGCATCGAGAGAAGACAACAGCGCAAACAATGCAAATGAAAAGGGCGAGCATAGCGAAAGCAAGAACAGAGGAAGCGAAAGCGGAAGAAAAAATCAGTGCAAACAAAAAAAGTGAAAACTGAAGTAGAAAAAATAAAATTAAACGGCAGCAAAACGGAAATCAATCAAAACAGCAGCAAAGAAAATAAAAACAGCGAAGACGAAAATAACGAGAACAGCGAAAACTAACAAAGCGAAATCAAAAAATCAGAAATCGAAAACGAAACCGAAACCGAGGAAAATAAAATAGAGAAGTTGAAATTTTGCGATAATTTATAACTGTTTTAACAGGTTTAGTGCATAACTTGTCGTTGAGTTTTGATTTACCTCACAATTTTGTCCCCATTTTTAATTTATCAAACAAAATGTTCGAAATCTAAATTCAGATTTGCGCTTAAAGCACTTGCTCTAGAGGAACATTTTTCTAGAGCAAAGCATTTTCTTTTTTTTACAAGTTTATCACGAACTGGAAAAAAGAGAAATCGCATTTGTCAATTTCGTAGTTTTGAATCTGCTTTAATAGCATTTCTAGTTTGATAAAAGAAACCACTTATTGCCGGGTTATTTTACTTCATTTCTCTCTCCCGTTTCCTTTTTACTTGCCAACTTTCTACATTTTACCCAAAAAATCCATTAAGTAGGGAAGCAATTTAGATGGAGTTAACACATCCACATGATGGCTAAAGTGATCCGAAATAGTAGATCCTGTAGGATTGTAGCCGAATTGCCCAGTCCTTTAACTTTCCGTTTCCGAGATCGCTTAGCTTTTCGTCGCAAATAAAATTATCTACGCTGCGCTCTCGGTAATTTTTTTATAACGTTCCACGTTCGTTGCCTTTTCTATACAATTTTTGACCTGATGTCACGAACTTTTCTGAATTACTAGAATATGGATACGTTATCGTTTCTAAATGACATTCTATTATAATAAGGTTGAAACCAATTTATTACGCCTACAAAAGGTAGGGATGAACAAAAGAAAACAAAAGGAAAAAATTGAAATCATGTCTCTGTGATTGAAAACACCGAAAGATCAACAAAAGTATAATCCCGTTAAACCGCCTACAATATAAAGATCTGAGATACAGGGTGAGAGGGATGTTACCATATGTAACAGTGATTCAACGGAAGTGTTATAACGGAAGCAGAAGCGGAAATAGATAACAATAGCGGAAGTGTAAATCAAAACTAGAATATAATTAGTCATTAAATTTAGTTTTTTAAACTATGCGATAAAACGCATGAATTGTGGCGACGAGGTGGTGACTAATGAGATGAATTAAATTAGATTAAGTAAAGTTATTTTTTTCACTTTAAGCTCTTTTTTTCAAAACTATGCACTTTAAACCGAAGTATAGATAAAGTGAAGTGTGAAGTGGTAATGATTATTTTCAATTGGGATGGTAATTAGGGGGTGATTTTCACATTCTTGTTGTCGGAAAATATAGGTTTTGATGCCAGGGAAAAAACAAAAATGCAGGTTCTTTCAAGCACATTAAAAAGTTTGGGAAATAAGGCACTTGCAAAAATAAAACAAAAACACCAATAAACTACAATAATATAACGCTTTTCAAGGATAAGGCGGTCATCAGTTGGTCAGAGTTGGGTTTGGTTCAAGACGATATACGTATGCCATTTTTCCTCCTTCAACAATACACGATTTGCTAGAGTAAAAAAGGACACATAGATGTGGGCAAGCAACTTTTTATTAGTTTCGATATTTGAAGTTAGATCCAAGAGAAAGGTTCTTCCGGTTTAGGGTCTGGAGTTGTATTTTTTGAGGTTGTACATTTTTTTAAAGTGGGTTTTGCGGAATATGGAGTGGTTAATTATACTCACTTAACTGGCCGGATTCAAATACCAAAATTCAGTGGTCTAGTAGGAATGTTTAGGTCAATCGCAAAGGTGTTCGTCATCTACGTAAACTGCACGGCCTTGCAATGTTATACTCGCTTTCAATGAACATTGGGAAACTTGAATCGGTCAACAATTACTTCACGGAGCTGAAGTCTTATAATATTAATTTTTCCTCCTCTTCCCTCGGATGTTGCAAAGATAATTTACATATCTCTACGGGAACGGTTACAAAACTGATAAATGGACCGTTGCAATACGATTAACGCAATTAATTTCGCACTCCATTCCTCCTGGAATATACATAATGATATCTAGACGTTACGATTTGTAGTAACGAAGCGCACTTACGGTTTCATCCATGTACTGAGTGTTCCTTAAAGCTTGTAGATTCCATGGTGTAAAACCGGGTGCTTTTTTGCACACCTCAATCACGACGACTGCAAAATATACAAAATCTTTCTTGTAATTGGAACTAGTCATGCCATATCTCACGAATCAGCGGTGTCGTCAGCTTTCAAACGCAGTTAAACATCCAGAGCCGTATTTAAAAGGACTATTTGTCCACGTAACAACAACAAAAGTTAGGAAATCCTACCATTACAGTCGCCTGAAGTTGCGAAGTCGAGAAATAAGTCAAAATCGGAACAGTAAAAGTCAAAAACATCCTCTCACACTTGAACTTCCAGCGCTAGGGTTGCGACTGACGTGTTATTTGGCCGCCTTCACGACACGCAGTGCCCAATGCACTGGGGTTATTCTTTCCCGCCTTTATACCGCTAAATATACAGAATCGAGAAAATGTAGGACACGTAATAACTTCTCCTCTTGATCAATGAATAATTTTATGTAGGTCTTTTCTGTGGAATGCTAGTTTTGAATCAGAAATTGCTCCGTTTTTTGTTTGTCCAACCTATATATCCACTTTCTTCTACAAACACTCTACAGCTAGGAAAAACGGCGGCCTTGTAAAAAAATACGCTCAACTACCGCTGACTGTGATACACCAAAAGCCTCCACCACCAAAAAAACTCGTTTAGCGTCCGGTTCGCTTATTTTAAACATTCCACCCCTACCGTTTTCTTTTCTTTCTTCATTAATTTTCTGCGCGTTTTCGAGTAAATTAAACGTCGAAAAACCAACTGAACTAAAACTTGCTTATCTTGAGACTAATTAGCTCACGCAGCGATAACAAATTTCTTATCGCAACGACCTGATTTAAACGAGTTAACTTTAACAAAACATTATTTCCAAAAGTCTCTAATGTTTCTGAATGAGCAATAAGATAAATTCAAAATACTACGCTGTTATTTAAACAAAATTAAGCAACATATAATTTTAAACAAAATCACATTCCACTTCAAATACCATGATCGAAGTTGTCAATCTCAAAGTTTGAATTTTTAGGGTTAGAGCAGGTTGGGCATTACATATCATGGAAAATTTAACATTGTGTCGAAATTTAGAGGGCCGATTTTCCAATAAATTATGTGGCTATTGAAATTTCAAGAGTAAATTTGTAAGTATTTGGTGGAATTTAATATTGTCCTTTCTGCGTCGTTTAATTTCTGTAGGGTATTGTTTACATAATGAGTTGGGGATGTCTGGAGACGAGATGTCGTTGTAACTAGAGATAAAGTGAGTATCTTAATTGGGGTCATCTGCTCTAAACCACTGAATAAGGATATGTTGGTCAAACGTGGTATTAGGTATTAACCGTAGAATTTCGAGTAAAAATTTAATTTCGAAATTACGGACGAGACCGCATGGTAGCCAGGAACTCAACCATGATTCGGTTTTCCATCTTTACCGTTTTATTTCCTTTCTTAATTTTCTGCGCCTTGTTCGAGTAAATTAAACACAGGTGTTCACTACGGCGAAAAAACATCTGCGATAACCTGTGCTTATATTGAAACTAATGAGCTTACGCAGCGATAACAAAGTTCTTATCGTAACGACCGGATTTAGATGAGATAGCTTTAACAAAACATCATCTCTAAAAGTTCCTAATCTTTCTAAATGAACAAGAAAATAAAATCAAAATACTATGCTATTATTAAAAAAAAATTGAGCAACCAAAAATTTAACCAAATTCACATTGACTTCAAATTCAAATACCGTGATCGAAATTGTATTCTATCTCAAATAACAACCATACATATAACTTTTGAAAACGTTAAGATATCCCCCTCCCCACTTTAAAAACATTTGGTTTGGATTAACCGTGATGGTTGTAACGGTAGCTCTTAGTTTGTATTTGATTCTTTTGCATTTTTTTAAAATAAAGTTAGGTAAACTTTGGATTTATAGGGTTAGTCTGGCACACCTTCAAGAAATTAGGAAATGGGGGGGGGGGGGGTAAACACATGCTCTACCCTTCATGGTATTCTAATGAAAGGTCTCATCGAAATAAATTGGTTTGTACAAACTATATCTTTCCCGTGCGGCTCTTTTTAGAGATCAGTGAGCGAGGGGGCCTGAGGGGGGGGGGGCTAAAAATTAATTTTACTTCTCATTGTATTCTAATTAAAGGTCTCAACGAAAGGAACCGTTTTCTACCAACTACTGCCCTTCTGTCTGTCCTCATATCAAAGTACTAGGTACAGAGGGAGGGGGGGGGGGGGTGGAACTGGTTTTATCCTTCATGGTACTCTAATGAAAGGTCTCAACGAAAGGAATTAATTTCTACCAACCATAGCCCTCTTCCTCAACCTCTTATCGTGATCGGGTATATTCCCTTATACCTCCAGAACGGATTGTCGGAAGAGGGTACTCACAAAGGGCGATTGAGACGTCTGCAAGAAATATATCCATTGGTTATGTCACAACCAAAGCTATTTCGGTTAAAAAAATGCGCTTTATCTGCACAAGAGTTGTGCATAATTGATACTTGTTTACCTTACAACGATAAGCAATGCCCCTAAAACATAAAGTTGCAAACTAGAAGGTGAACCATCTGAAATGTGGGTTGTTCCAAAATGGCGCGTATATTTTTCGAAAAGAAATGTTTCGAAATAAATAAATGTATCTAAAATGTATGGTATTGTTTCTGAATTTTTCCGAAAAAGGAAACATCGGACAGGCGTATATTTTATGGCCGCATACAACACGGCAGTTACCACGCCATTTAACTAACTCTCGAAAGGTCTTCGTCGCCGCCTCGATATCGAGTTTCTCTACATTTTATTTAGAGATAAAAATCGGCTAAGCGAATGATCCCGTTTATACGCCACATAAGGCCAAATATATATTTCGACACTTCGTACGTTTGCAAATTTCGCATGCATTATTCATGCAATATTTACATTTCGAGGTTCGATCGGACGCCCGCTCTAAGGATGGAGTCGCTCTAATTTCTCACAGGTAATTGCGTAGATAATCTCCGGCGGTATCCGCTTACGTATTTAGAGGTAAAAATAAGCAACAAAAGCGAGCCAAGAAATCACGTCATGTTGTAGGGATGCTAAAATGGGTTAGAGAAACGGAAGCTCTTCTGTAATGGAGCGGGAGGAGCCAGAGAGGATAAGCGGCAGATTCCATTTAGCCATCCGAAACTCTTTTATTTAGGTCGTTAAACAGATAGTTGATTCAGTCGTCTTTCTCCTACTTCCGTTTGCGACTCTCCAAGTGCTCTCAAGATGAAGAAATGCAATTCTAATGGGAGTGGGAAAACAAATGTCTCGGAAAATAAATCTCTGGTAGACTTATTGGGGATTATTTACTATTTAAGGTCGTTTCTCTACGGCGGAAATATCATCGGAAAATAACTCGAGATTTCTGGATAAGTGGAATACTTACGCTTGACGTTGCTGATCCCCTCCGTTACGTAATTGCGCTCCTATTATTACGACGACGGCGGCGGCGGGCGTCCGCCTTACCCCCGACCGAGTTTTTTGCGCTCGTTATCTCAGGTTTGGACGAAACGACGTTATTATGGAATGTCGGTTAACCTGAGCGCCACATTACTTTAACTCAGCGCCGCCCAAGCCGAGTGCTTCAATGGCCGACGGAAGGAAACGACCATAGCTCTCCGGTCCGGCACGACAGTTTCCTGTTTGATGTTACCAACATCAATTATCCTAACTTATAAGCGAAATAGCGGAATATTTGTTTCGCCTTTTCAGTAAAATGTAATTCTATCATCAGTAAAAGAAACTCCTCTATTTCTCGTTTACTTTCGCATTTATCAAAACGGAATTTCTACATCATTTAATGTTTACGCTTTTGAAGTTTACAAACTTTTCTTTTCAGATGGTCACGAAGGACTTTTTCGGACGAGTTATTACGAAGGCATCTAACGCAAGTAAGTTTAGATTTTGTATTTAATTCAATTTTTGCGCTAGTTACACATACCGTTTTAACATTTAATGTGCAATAATATTGTTCTTGACTCTTTAACTCTATTTACATTGTCACCAAGACAACAATTTTAAAGCATTGTTTGTTTTGTTAATTTAATAATGGTGAACGAGTCGGTGCCGAGTCACATAGTCAGAGAGTCTCAGTATCCTCGGACTGCGTCCATCAGACTTCTAACTTATTACATTTTTTAGGGTGTCAAATTACATTTTCAAGGTCAATGAAACCATTTTTTGGGGTGTCAAATTACATTTTCAAGGTCAATGAACCCATTTTTTTGGGGGCGTCAAATTACATGTTCAAGGTCTCACAAGGTTAATAGCTAAATTTTTTTGTGATATTCAATTACATGTTTTCGAGGCAATTCTATGCCAATGGCCCCCATATTTGTGGTGTCTAATTACATTTTAGAGCTCAACCAAGGCAAATGGGCCCATTTTTGGTTTGGTGTCAAATTACAATTCCAAGCTCAACCGAAGTCAATGGACCCATATCAACTTTCACTGGCCCGCTATCAGTCAATACCTTCGCGAGTACTCCTCCCACTTTGGTCGCGTCTGCTTCCCGGGTTTGCGCCTTATGGACACCACCTTAACGTCTGCTTTCCTTATTCTTTCATGTCTTCATTACTCTTACCTTAAAACCGCTTTGCCCCTCACCTTCACCTTTTCACGGCATCTTTACACATCTGTCACAGCTTCTTCTGTAGGCTTCCTACCTTAGCGCTTCATCCTCAACCATTTGCAGCACCTTTTATCTGATTTCCTTTGCATGTTCTTATCGTGTGACTCAATACGTTTGTTTCCTTAGCACCTGCCTACGACTTCCTTCAGATCTCATTGAAAACTCCTTCATATCTCACGACATATTCATGCCTGCTTCCTTTATACGTTTTTTCCTTCTTACGCATCTTTTTTAACGCTTCCTTTACATTTCCCTTTTGGTCTTCTACGCTCCTTTTAGACTTTATGTACACATTCTTAACGCTTTCGTCACGGCACTTTTGTTTTTTGATTACTCTCTTTCACACTTGCTTCACAAGCAAACTTTCGTAACGCCTTATTGATTGTTTCTATACGCCTCTCTGCTTGGCGACTCCTCTCGCTATGTACGCCCTCTACTACACACTTTTTATGTGCAGTTTTTTCCTTCGTTATGCCACGGTATGACTAAAATACACGTTTCGTTGAATGCGCTCTTAATGTGTTAGGAGTAGTTGGTACCACTGGTATTGAGATGATATCACTTTTACTTTTGTCGTTGAAATGACAGGTCTGATTTTTGCGAAAGAGGGTGATTTCTGAAGCGGAAGTCATCGCGCTAAAATTGCTTAAACTATTTATCCAAGCATTTTTACGCGAATGGGACAGGCCTGTAATCCTCTTGAGGTCATGCCATATGTTTTAATAAATTAATTACCTTTTTACCTATATCGCAACCCGAAACCCATTTATTAATGGCGTATGTCAGTTTGAATTAATTGGAATTAGATCTGATTTGGACATTGCAATTTTTGGATATATTTTTCTTTGTACGTTACGAGCATCATACCGAGTAACTTGTGTAAAAGCATTGAAGAATTCAAATCGCGTATCGAATAAAGTATCTGTAGTGTTTTAAAACAGCTCTTGTCGAAAGCCTTACAGAATGTCTATAGCTCTTCTCGTCGACCACAAATATCTTTTAAATCCCAAGTAGCACCGTCAACTTACAAAGTACCTCATGTCGAATGGCAAGACTGGTTGGCTAAGGTAAGTTCCAAAATATATTCCCTGTATCGTTACTAAGGTAATTTCTAATTTAGTTTATGAGGTAATGACAATAATAATTTAGGTCCTTGGCACGTCAAAGATCTTAAAGCCTACTTGTGTTTATATGATTCTGAGCCCTCTCCCAACAAGGATGAGGAGGGCGTATTTCAGTAAGTAAAAAGAATTGAATTAAAAATTTTTTATCGGAGATTGGGTGGTGTGTAACGTTCTGTTGAATGTACTCTTGGTTTGGGTAACTAACTGAATGCGTTCCTAGTGTGTTAGGGGTAGTTGGTACCATTCGCTTTGCTTTTGTCGTTGGAATGACTTCAGGATAAAATTGTTTAAACTATTTATCTAAGCGTCTTTACGCGAATGGGGAGGGCTGTTAGTAATCCTCTTGAGGTTATGCCATATGTTTTAATAAATTAATTATCTATCTTTGGCTTACCTACAGTGTGTCCACCCACGGATTAAGTGCACATAAGGTGTATAGGTATCTAACAAATTTCTGAAGATCGCTCCTGCTTTGTCTCAAATTAAGATATTTAAAAAAAATTAGTCAAATCAATTAATATACAGAGTGTTTTTTTGCCTAATTCTAAAAATGAGGTAAGTGTAAACTGTCTTTATTTTAGCAGATTTGTAATAAAAATGTATATAAAAAAGTGGTTTAGAATTAAAAGTTATGGCAGACTTTCAATTTTCATACAAATCAGCCTACTTTGTTTTTTGTTACAAATATGAGTATCAATCAAATATCTTAATTTGAGACTGAGCAGGAGCGATCACCAGAACATGAAGATCCAACTCTAAAAAAATTTGTCATATACACCTTTTGTGCACTCAATCTGTGGATATCGCGATCCGAAACCCATTTATTATTAGGGTTTGAATTAATTTGGAATTAGGTCTGATTTTGACATTATAGTTTTTGGATATATTTTTCTTTATACGTTACGAGCATCGGGGTGATCGTATTAAAGAAATACCGTGTACTGGATGAAATGCGAACACTCGCTTTCGAATTGAAGAGTACTACTTGTCGATTAGCTGGAACGGATACGTTGTATGTAAGATCGAAGAATCACTAAGCAAATGTTATCCCAATTACTGGAAATGGCAAACGTGCAGGTAACCTGTTGGTAATCGCGTTTGTCGTTAGTTTATCGTTGCCTTTGTCGTTACTGTTAACGCGAGGTAATTCAGTTAGAGAATTTGGGACTGTGCAACTCAAAACAAAAATCAAAACTCCCGCCAAAACTAACTAAAACCCTATAGTGGCATGATTGTCAAGTAACAAACCTACGTTGTGTTGTGAAAAGAGTTGCTCGACGTGTTGCTCCAAGGATCGGTCAATATAAATAAAACACAAGAAATAGGGGGAGTGAAATTTAGTTAAATACGTTAATAACAACAATCAAATTCACTTTTGGGTTGCCCTCTCTTATTCACACGAGAATAGCTCTAGGGACTTCATTGATTACAAGGAAGGAAAAAAGAGCTATTGCAATCCTTCCAGGATATGTACTGACTTACTTTCTCACTTCTTTTTCAATTTGCATTGTGCAAAAGAAGTGGAAATATAACATTCAATTTTACTTGACTTCCGGGTCAAGCGAAGGTGGTACTAGGACTGAGTTCCATAGCCAAGTACGAATCATAAACTTTAAACTAAACAAGAACAAATAATCTCGAAGGGTTAACTCGATCGAGACCATTTGAATCTCCGTCCGAGGCTTTCTTTCGGCTAGCCATTTTCGAACAGAGGTCAAGTTTGAAAAGAAGCACTCAAGAAACCTACTGAGTAGCTTTTACAACTCAGGGAGAATGATTTTTTATAATACTTTTGTCCGTTTCTTTAAATCGCACACACCACACACCAGGGCGGCCAGAGGGGGTGCCCCTTTAATTTTAATTAAAAAATCAATTATGCTACATTTCAACCAAAAGTATAGTTAATAAAATATTATGGCAATACAAGAACAAATTCAAATATTTTACGCCCCACATATAACAAACAGAAACCACCGATCTATCGTAAAAGCCAACAACAAAATCGTAAATGAATTCAAAGTGCCCTTCTTAAGTAAAATGTAAAATGCTACAATCTGGATAAGTTCCATTCGACATCTACAAGATACTTCAACTTATATCAACACCCGGTACATTAATCTTAAATGACCTACATTTTTTCACATTTTTTTCTTGTATAGTTTTTCCACTCCTTTGTCACGCGTCGTTCCTTTACGCCCCCTCAACTTTCAAGGTTTTCCCACTCCCATCACATTTTTCCTTTGCGTTTACATGTCTCCTGCTAAGTTCTATGCGTTTCTTTACGGCCTTTGTCCCTTAAATTTCGAATATGTTAGTGCCACACATACTACATAGGGATCTGAACTAGCCCCACGTTGGGGCCCCTTTATTCGTTTTCAATATAAACTTTCAGTTGACTATTTTCTTACATGATGTTCGAATTTTTATTTAGAGGCAAAATCGATTCGAACAATAAGACTCCATTTTCCATTTCGATAATTACCCTGGTTGAAAATGAATAATTAATTCATTAAGGCAATTTGCACAAGGGAATTGAAGATCCGACAATGAAATTGTTGAGTTATACGCTTCCAAGAATGTAATTACGGCGGTTGCTGGAGCGGTAATTTATCGGTAACGATGCTGGTAATTGTCTGTCGCCGGATTACCACCAGAACCTGCCTTGAGGGTTGACTTTAGATTATTAGCTTATTGTTTACTCATGAAATTGCTACTCGTATTAGAATTATTGTTTGGTTTATTACACAGATATTTCAATTAATTTTACGTTTTCTCTTCAGCCGAGTTCGGCATGATATACGTTTGTTTGACGATTTTGCCTTTCGATATTTTTGCTTTATTTCTTTTAACGGTTCGTTTAATATTTACATTTGTATGTTTCAGGTAGAGCAGAGGCTGATTTCAAATACGATGTTTGGTATCAGTACAAGGAAGGTTATAACAACGCTGTAAGGAAACGCATTAAAATATCGACTTTAAAATAACCCTTCATTTTCTATTACTGTTTTTTAATAAAGTTTTTTTGTTGTATCTTGTGCACGTTTTCTTTCCTGTTCCATTCTAACTATGAAGAAAGCGAAACAAGATGGAATGGGTTTCTTGTGGATTGATTGCTACCCAAATGCAATGTCACATTCGGCGGGACCTTCAGACTTAACCTATGGCACCACAACAAAAAAAAGAACCCAAGAAAAGCAACGAAAACTAAAAAAAAAACAAATAGCGAAAGTAGAAGCTCAAAATCAAACGGAATGAGACTGAAAATAATGAAAACAGAAAAATAACTAAAATGAGAACAAAACTCCAAATCAGCAAAACCGAAAACAGCTAAACGAAGACGACAAACCCAGAAAAAAGCAAAACCGAACGCAATAAAAGCAGCGAAAATTAACGGACCGATAAAAGAAAAAGTGGAAAACGGCGAAATCGAATACATTGTACCTGAAAATGGCGAATCACAAACTAAAAAATATAATAAAACAAAAAATAAAAAGGAGGGGGAAACAACGGCTAAAAAAACAACAAAACTAAGAAAACTACATAAGAGAATATTGAAACAGCGAGAGAAACGAAAATGAAATAAACGAACACGGTAAAAACAAAGTCAAAGAAACCAAACAACAGTGAAAACAAAGAAAGCACTGAAAACAAAAAAACGAAAGCCATCAACACGATCAGAACAACAATGAAATTGTAAACCGTGGAAACGGCCGAAAACAAACCGACGAAAGCAGCGAAAACTAAAACACTCAAAACAAAAAAATTGAATATCGCAAAATTTAAAACACTGAGCGCAAAGATAGTGAAATCTTATAAATCAAACAAAAATGCGTCACACAACACAATTGAAATGAGTACAAACAATCGAAGAAAGGAGAAGAAAATAAAGGAAATGGGAACAATAAAGAAAACCTCTAAAACTAAAACAACAAAAACGAAATCAAGAAAAGTAACGGCAACTAAAAACTGTGAAAATGGAAACATAAAACAGCAATTGCAAAAACGTCTATGAGCGAAAACTATAAACAAAGCCTACGAACACATGGAACATAGCGAAATTAGAAACAAAGAAAGTGAGACCAGTGAAAATGAAGACAGAAAAAAAACGAAAACGGAAACACTGAATGCGAACAAAGCGCAAAACCACCAAAATCGAATCAGAGAAATGAAAAACATAACATAAAAACAGCGAGAACAGCGAAAATGAAAACAACGAATACTTTGAAAACGAAAGCAACAAAAATAGACAAATTTGTGTTTCGTGCGAGAACAAAATCAACTAGAGTGGAGAAGGTGATAAATGCAAATAGCAACCGCGCAAAATGCGAATACAACAAAACCGATAACCGAAAAAAACTAAAATAGAAAAACCGAAAATAACAACACGAAAACAAACCAAACAGTAAGGAGAAAAGCCAAAACAGGAATAGAGAAATGAAAATAGTGCAAGTGAAATCCGTAAAATATAAAACGGAGCAAATAAAAACAGAAAAAAATAGTGGAAAATAAAGCATGCGAAAAAGTCGCAAAATAGGACAAAAATCACAAAAACGAGATGACGAATGTAAAATACAGGAAAACAATGAAAAAACCAAAAAACCGGGAACGGTGAAAAGAAAATCTGCAACGGCAGAAAATCTGAAATATTGAAAAGAAAACATTGAAAATTTAAACCACAGATAACGAAAACAAAGAAAACGAAAGTAACGAAAGTATGAGAACAGCGAATTCAAAAATAGCCAAAACGGCGAAAATGGAATCCTGAAAATGCAAAACTAGTTCAAGAACAGTGAATGCGAAACAAGTTAAAAAGTAATCGTAAACGATTTACATAAAGCGCATTTCCACTTGCATTCATTTCCCATTTGTAAGTTGCAACTTCTATAAAATCGTAAAAATCCGGCCACAAATATGAAAGATAGCGTTGCACATGGGCAATCCATTTTTGTCGTGCTACTTCAATGTCAGTTTATGACAAGAATTTCATTTCGATGCTTTTCTAAATAAGAAAGTTGGAACTGGGCATGCGCAAACCTAAATTTTGAAACTAATGTTAGATTTTCCTTTGTTCCAAGCGCCTAAATATCAAATTTCACTTAAATGCTTCCATAGATAAAAAAGGTGGCACTGCGCATGCGCAAAATAAAATTTTGAAACTGGCGCTAGATTTTCCTTTATTCCAAGTGCCTATGTATCACATTTCATTTAAATTCTTCCATAAATATAAAAGTTGGCACTGCGCATGCGCAAAACCAAATTTTGAAATTGGCGTTTGATTTTCCTTTATCCCAAGTGCCTATGTATCAAATTTCGTTTAAATTCTTCCATTAAATAAAAAAGTTGGCACTGCGCATGCGCAAAACCAAATTTTGAAATTGGCGTTTGATTTTCCTTTATTCCAAGTGCCTATGTATCAAATTTCATTCAAATGCTTTTATAAGTAAAAAATTTTGCAATTCGGTTTATAAATGGTCGAGATGCGAAAAGGGCACTGTGAATTTTGAATCGATTCGATTCAACTTTTGGCGTTGCGTATTATATGGCTAAGGCTATGCCCATATTGAATTTCATGCAATTCAGTTCATAACTAACGGAGATGTAAAAGTGATCGAACATTTCTAAACAAAGTTATCGTTCACACGGACAGGTAGATGGACAGACAGCCAAAGGAACAGACGGACAGACCAACAGGCAGACGACAGATAGCAATGCAAAATTATAAACGATCTCTAGGATCGTTAATAAACGGCAAAAGTGTAAAGTTATGGAACATGTAAAAAACGGTTTTTTGTTTTTTTTTACAATAACTTTTTTTGTAAGCGGTACAGAAAAAATTCCTTCCTTGGTACAAGACTCGGCACCATAACGAACCAAATAGCGAAAAAAGTAGAACAATAGCTCTTAAGATAAAGAACTAGTAGCGTCGCAAAACGAGCGGACGGACGGACGGACAGCCGGACGGACGGACGGACGGACGGACGGACGGACAAAGTGGCCACAATAGCGCATTTTTTTTATTTTTGTGGAAATGCGCTAAAAAGCGAAACAAAGCGATAGTCAGAAAAAATAAAAATAGCGAAAGCGAAATCATCAAACGAGAACAGCGAAAATGAACACAAAAAAACGAAAACGACGAGAACTAAAGTGGTGCAAGCGAAAACAGTGAAAGCGACAATAGCACAAATAAAAACGAATACTACGACAATATTGAAACTGTGGAAATGAATGCAGTGATGAAAACAAGAACAGAGAAAACGAAAAAAAACGAAGGAATCAAAGAATAAGAAAGAAGTAAGAACTACGAAAACAAACAGAGAAATCGAAAACAGCCATAACTAGTACAATAAATAAATATTATTTTATCTATCTTCCGAAGAATTTCAACAAGAGGTAGCCGAGGGATGCAAATACAAAAAAAGAATCCTATTTTCAGGAAGAAGATACGAAGAATCGCATACGGTTTTCAGTAGGGGAATTTTTGACACTCGGCTCGCTTTCGGAAACACGACTTATAATCCGGCTCATATTCATTAGCACTGATCATTGAAATCGATTGCCGATGGTTTGACATCGTTGTCTCTTTTCGTTCTCGAGTTAGACGAGGAACAGAGGGACGTACAAAACTATCATATAAGGGGATTTTTGTTCTTTCGAAAAATTCCCCTGAACAGCAACTACCGTTAGTGCTATGTTTGGTACATAACGAAAACCTTTTATTTACGTTTTTGCAATCATCCTAGATCTGCTACGTTGCGAAACTTATTAAAAAAATACCTACCTAGATACATCGCAGTTACATTTTGGCGCGCGAACATGGAGGTTCCATTTAACGACCTGGAAGCCGGCCCGTGTGGAGCAGTTCAGTTAAAGCTGAACTGTGGAGCCAAGGGTCCCTGGTTCGAATCCGGGTTCGGGCATGGATATTTGTAGATGTATAGCGGGTTGGGTTGGTAGAGCAGCCTAATTGGCTGAAACCCCGCTCACTCAAAAATAAAGGCAAAATAAAAAAGAATCTCATTCTCAAAGAAACCCACGTACAATGTATTCAACGAATTTAGAAGTGTATGGAATTACGATCCGGTATAGAGACGCAAAAGAGGGTTTTAATTACAAAAATTGAGGAACAAGAAGAAACTCCAAGTAGTTTCAAGATGTAATGCAATAAAGTGAAGATTGCAAGGAGAACAGAAGCGTTATACTAGGTATACAAGACGAATCGGGAATAGACAAAGGGATTACACAGATACACAAAAGCTAATAATATCATTGTACAAGAGATTAGGTTGGAAACCTACGAGAAGGTAATACGCACGAAAATGCCAACCAAAGGTGGAAGAAGCCATCGACGGGATAGAAATAATTTTGGGGGGTTCCATTTAGATCGACTGCGCTTAGTCGTAGAATTTATTATGGCAGCAACCTAAAAAGTTTGATCGCAACTACAGAAATGACCACCCGGTCATTTTTATAGGAGCATTAAAAAATGACTTGGAGCAATCTCCACTGCAACCTATGAAGCTTATCAGCAGCCCCATGTTCCCATCGCCTTGCACCATCAGCCGCCCTGTCGCCCTGCCTCGTAAATCCTCCAACCTCCAGGTTCCCGCCGATAACAACGACGTCCTACTACCCTCTCGTATAGATAATGTATCGTTACTTATAGATTATCGCTGAAATGTTCCTTAAAGAGAAATTATCCCGAATAATATTTAATTAATTTTAACATGCTCGTCCCATTGACGTAATTCCTTACCATCATTTCTAAGTTTATTTGTTATATGTTATACCTGGGAGGAATTTGACCTTGCCCATGTGTGTGCATTCGGCAAGATAACAGCTACCTGACTGCCGAGTGGATTGATAAGGAACCTTTATCAATCTTGAGTGGTTGTAAACTTGATCTTGAGATTACACTCGTACTTAAAATTGAATATAAAGCTGAAATCCAGACAAAAAAAACCCACAAAAATCGCATGTAATTTCCCGTTGATCACAAAGAATTAACATACCCAAAAAGCGACGATTAATCAAATCGGTTCGAAGGTCATGTACAGCGGAGAAAATTACTAAAACGCCACAGACAACAAATTGTTGAGCAAGTGGCGGCCACACTTACATATCAAAAAATCCGATTTTATGTCCTCCAAATTTGGAGAAGTGCATAACTCGATTCCAAAACTGGATGAAACGCTAGAAACAGTATACAATATTTTGTGCAATTAAACCGACATGGATTATTAATACTACACTTTGCTTTACGTGCCGAACCAAAACGTGCTTGTCGAAAGAATGAGTCCGGAAACGGAAGGACAAAGCAAAAAGGCGCCTTTAGGCTTGCGTGAATCAATAAGAGTTCGCCGTAAACAAAATGCCAAATTTAAATATGACAGTGGCCCTTAACTAAAAATTACAGTGACCATCAACCAAAAATAATTAATACGACACTTTGGTGTATTTTTTTTCCAATTTGCCAGTACCCAGGGTTGAGAACCGCACATAAATTGTTGATCTGCTTTAACGTCTAAATGTTGTTCTTGGTAATGCACCAATGTTGGCAGTGTAATCAGTGCACTCCTGGACGGATCATCGGCATTGATGCTATAAAGTAGATCTCGGATTCCATCTCTTGTAAACTGTAAACTATCACGTGGGTTTTTTTGTACAGAGAATATGCCAGAATAACTCATGCTTCCAAGCGTAACAGTCATGACGGCACCTTTATGTTAGCCACAATTTTTAGATCTATATTTTTATGGCGCGATTAATATTTATTATCTGCGTTACACACTTAATTACACGAGCACTAGACCACCGACCACGTAAAGCAGTTATTTCAGATATGCGAAAAAGCTAAGTACATAATCGAATTACACCTAGTGCACCAAATGCGATTTGTACGTTCATAACCGAAACAAAACATGCGAAGCGTCAAGAAGTAAATTATTTATGCACACACTCACACATTTTAAGGCACATAAACTAAAACATTCGGTTGAAACACACCTGCAGCGATGATTTAACGCACTCCCTAATTAAAGAACTGGAAACAACGCCGCAAACTAACTTCCGAGAAAATTGGTTTTCCCCAAAGCATGAAGCGCGCTGCAGATGTGTACAAATCTGCATGAAAAATCTCGTCGCGTAATTAAAATTTACACACTATTATCTAAGAAATACGTTCGTAAATGAAATATAAATCAAATCAGAAATATATTCAGACCGAAAACTACCAGAAGGGGTTGTCGAGAAGTTTTCCCATTTATTATCTCTGCGTCTTAAATTATTTTTATTTTAAGGTGATTACTTACTAGCTCGAGTAGACTTTGTTTAACTGGCGATTTGTAAATGGCGTAGACTTAGAGTCTTAAAATAATGCTCCTGAAACACTAAATCTTCATTGTCAAAAGAAAGTAGAAAGGTAGATACATTGTTGTTTGACTGCCAATCAGAAGCTAAACAATTGGTGTTGTTTGCTCCACGTTGGGCGCCAAAATAAATGTTTATGCATATATAGTAGGATTTTCGTCAGTTTGCGCGCACGTTATCGGTGTATTATGACGTTGTCATTAAGTATGTTTACATAATAATATTTAATAATAATAATAATACTATTTATTACTGCTAACATGCCAATAAAACATTTACAGAAGTCAAAGGAAACAACACAACATGAAATCAATGGAAGAGAATACGTATGTAGGCAGCCATGTAGTAGTTATCGGTAGTTGTTTGTAACAGGATGTCTATGTCGCGATCTATTATTAACAAGATGGACATTATTATTTGGACGTAAAGGAAAAATTAAAATATTTTTTTCGTTTTTTTCGTAATAGAAACGTTCGCGGTACTTAGCAGCCAAGAAGCGACTGCAATCTTTACTTAACCCATACTCACAAGCAGAGCCACCGGTACTTTCATGTCAAAACGACGGAAATTTCGCGGCACTTTCGAATCTGGGCAGCAGCTGGTGTTAAAACTGGCGCACAACTAGACAATGTCAGGGAAACCTTCTTCGGGATAAAAACCCTAGTATAGCCCACACAAATACACGAACAAGGACAACAAAAGAAAAAGAAAATCCACAAAACATTTCAAATTGTGTAACAATAAGAATCAGGTTACGAATTTCAAGAGTCTAGGAACGTAATATTTTTTTTGCAAAAACATCCACCTGTATCGTTCGAGCTGGTTGTTGAACGTCGCAAGGGCGATAAACTTTCGCCTGCCTTGTTCGCCGATCTTCCTGTTTTCGCTATGGTTAAAATCGAGCCACCGCCTTTTTACGGAAGACGCGTTCCTTTCTCCATGTACTTTAAAGCACCGCTCGACTTGCCAAAGGAAAATAAGGCACACAGGCCCAGGATTGCAATTATTTCCCAGAACTTTATAACGTGAGGTTAGTTCGGCGCTGTAAAACTCAAACCCCGCCGCATAAACGGCCAGCTAGCTCAGATTCTTAATTAAAAGAAGGGCTCGAGATGAGAATCTTCCACAGCGGTTTGTTCGTTTGGGCATATAACATAAGTTTTTGATCTTTGGTAGTCACTAGAAATGATTAGTTGAGCGCCCCCCAATTTTGCACAAATTCTGACCTCTCCTGTATAGAAATTGGGAAAACACAAGAGAGCCAAATAATAAATTCACTACGAGCAATTCTGATTTATTAATCCTGACAAAAACGGTGCAGGATCGGCAAATAAAATGTATCTTCAATACGACAATAACAAATACTTTAAATGACAAAAATAATCCCCAAATAAATTCATGAACACTTCCTTAATAATTTATTACGTTACCAGACCCCTACAACAATGATCGAGCAAAAATGTAGTTAAGCTTTCAATGGATTCAAAGATTGAATTAAGTTAGCCCGAATAACAACTCATATAGGCAACACTGGGTACAAGTAAATTAAAAATCTTACCTTGAATAACACATACGCTGTCTCCTCCGAAAAAGAGCTCTCCTTCGAAGTTCCAGTTCTGTAACACAAAAACAAACCCCAAGCTACAACGCTCGGAACGATTATATGAGCCAGAAGGGCCAAAACTAAAATAGCTTACTCGTAGCCGGCTCGTTTACCCATACGTTAAATACAGGTGCGTTGCTCTTGAAGAGAGCCACGACCTCAAAACACTAGATGCGAACAAAATACAAAGCTCCGATCATAAATCGTCGGAAGGTTACACTAGATTAACGGTATTGAAGCAAATAAAAAAGGTTGTGTAAAAGATCGTATCTTCCGAAAATTCCACAATCAGCTGGTCGCTCCCGGTATCGTTTAGGTGTTAGCGCTTATCTACTCGGTGGTACGCCGGATAGCTGCCGGCAATCAACAGGTGTTCGTACTCCGGAATATTCGCCAGATGCAAATTCATTTACATACAAGAATTCATCTACTACATGGACCCCCTAAAAGTAATGAAGATGTAACACTCCCTTAACGAGATTTTTAATAACATACCTGAAATCGTCAGGAGGGTAATGAAAAATACTTAAATCAATGAAATATGGAAATTATCCAAGAGGTTGTGAATCTGAAAGAATTTTAGATAACATAACGTAAAAGAAAGCCAACGCCATTTCACTTACATGTAGGTAGGGCGATGAACTTCCACCAGATATAGCCTCACAATGGAGAAAACGGCTTCAGAGTTACACTACTCGACAACGCCAATAAAAAGGTAAAATTGCCAGAGATTTTACGTGAATGATGGCAAATATTACCCACTGGTTTTAGAAGAATTCACAATGCCACGCTCTACAAGTACAACCTCGTTGGCTTTTAAAACGGAAATGAAGTGAAAAAATTACGCGATTCTGCGCGAGGAAAGAAGCACGCGTACAAGTGACGCCATCTCACCTATATCCTGCCTAACGTAGCAAGCGGTAATTTTGAAATTTGAATATAAATAAACTAAACTGTTACAACTTGTCCCCATTTCCTGTACATATCAATCTCGAACTATCCAGCAATTGCTTAAGATAGTAGCTACAAATTCATTAGAAGCTTTTACTTGCAAGCAATCGGATCGAAAAATTACGACAATTAGTGCTGTCTAGTTCCTACACTTTTCGCAAGAGGGCGCCTCCGGCGTTAGTGGCTGAAAGCCCGCCCACTCAAAAATAAAGGCAAAATAAATAAATTAAAAAAAATAAATTACCTCGTAAACTGATGAACAAAGTTTACGTCTCTGTTTATTTTCTACGTCGGGTGAAATTTTACGTTGATGAATAAATTCACAACTTTTCCCTGTAAACACTTTTTGTTTAATTGAAGCGTTCCGCATTCGGTACCCGTTTGTTGGCTACGGATTTTGGAGTCAAATACGGAAATCATACCCGTAACCTTTGAAGATGCGCTGAATGTCCCTCGACTATCCCATCAGAAGCATTCGTACTCTTTTTAAATTTTCTAACACGCCCCAAAAATGGGTCCCAATAGGATCAAGCGGGCGTCTTTATTCGTTCTGCTCATACACTTTTTATATTGAAACCAATCTTAGGCATAGAAAATCTATTAGTCAGACACCTGAACTGCACACGTATCGTTGTTTACGAGCGAGACTGAATCGGCCGTTTGGTCACGTAATAGATATTAATTTTGTCTTATTGCCCGTCAGACGGACGACAACTACGGTCTCAGGCAATGAAACCTTTATATATTGGTGTGATATCCTGGAGATCTTGTTTTATTTTTGCAGAGGTTTTTTGCTGATCCGGTCGCGAGGTTGAATACGTGCAGTAAAACAAACGCGTCAAGTTTTAAATGTAAATTAAAGTTAAAAATCTCTTGCAAATTATACGAGCATCTCTAGTTCCCATCCCTCTATTAAATTTCTCTTCTACCACATTATTTTCTCTCCAGCCCGCTATTTAATACTTTCAACAATATTTTGGCTGCGTATTCTACCAGGCTGATTGTTCTATGTTCACCACACTTTTTTGTTCCTTTCTTTTTAGCCAGAGGTATCATCAGAGTCTTCAGGAAATCGTATATATCGTTATTCATTCCTTCATTCCTTTTTCCTGAAGACACCTTAATATATCTACTGGAATTTTATCCTCGTAGCTTTTCCTGATTTCATATCTTTCATTCTACTTCGGTTCACATAATGCTGGCTCCTATATTTCTTCTGTTTTCAGTTCCAATTAGCTTGGTTTTTCATAGAGACCTACCCTTTCCATCGACTTCGAATTGCTTTCCCTTCTTTCAGTACTTTTCCATTTCTGTCTTCCATCTCATTGCTGCAACCAGTTCTTGATGATCTATCCCAGATAACCTTTTTAATCCTGTTGAAAATAGTATTGTGTGTCTTCCTATCCTATCAAGGTTTTCTATTCCCATCACATTTTCCTGGCTTCAGGTTCCTTTTCTCAACTCCGCATTTAGTCTCCGATATACGCTACCTCCTTCAGTATTGATGTTTTTCTACTTTTCTCACTTCCATCTTTGCTATCATTTCCTAATTTATTCAATACTTATTATATAATTATTCATAACTTACATTTATCGGTGACCCGAGGTTTTCTCCAGATTATAGTCGATTTTCTCCTTTTGAGAGGTAGCCGCAAATTCGGAAAATTGATGTAACCCTTATCATAGTATAGTATAGCCGGTTCAAAATCAATGTCACTGGAAGGTCAAACGTAGACGTGGGTTTGAAACTCTGCTAAATAAATGTCACTGGCAAGTCAAACGTAGACGTGGGTTTGAAACTCTGCTAAATCAATGTCACTGAAGGTGAAACGTGGACGTGGGTTTGAAACTCTGCTAAAATCAATGTCACTGAAGGTGAAACGTGAACGTGGGTTTGAAACTGCTAAAATCAATGTCACTGAAAGGTCAAACGTAGACGGCGGTTCTTGCCTGAACTAAAGTGGTTATGAGCTAACGTCAAGGTCAAATGGTTCTGAACTTGGGTCAAGCAGGACCTTGAGTCGTTGCCTCGTAGGTAACAGGTCGATTGTGAAAACTAAAGTGGTTCTGAACTATGCTCATTGAAGGTTGTAACTCGATCGTGGTTTATTTCTTGGGTAATGGTGCGTATAAAGGGTTTAGCAGAGCACCGTAGAAGTCATATTCATAAAGAATAGGTACCAGTAAGGATGTCAAAAGTAAATAGGATAACTGCGAAAGTGAGCAGACAGAGACAAGGAATAGACGATTTACTAAGAAAAATTAAAAAGTTGAAGTGGGATTTAGAAGTGCTAGATGTACAGCGAAAATTGAATAAAATACAACTAAAGCCAAGAAGTCCAACGCGCAATACAGGAGAATGCCGAAAAAATTAAGTGTGTTCAAGCTAATAAGCAAGAATTATGAATTACGACGCGTCGCTTAAATGAACCTAAATATACCTACTTGACGTACTTATTGATAGAGGAAAATAAAGATTTGTATACATTGTATTTCTTATTTTACTTGACAAGTGAACTGGTCCATTTACCCTAGCAAATAATAAAAATATTAAATACAAAGGCCAGTTTCTTATGCATTCGAATGCAAATCATAATTTCTAATTGATTATGTGTTCGATTGATCGATTATAAAATTTTATACCAAAAACCTTTATAATATAAATGACATCCTAATTAATCATGTAGGTGAGGCGTACATTTAAATAGACATAAAGCGCAAATAATAATTATTAATTTTAGCTCTAGGAACTTCTCGTAAAGCAAAATGAATAAAACGCGCGCATCTACTGCACTTCCAATGGTGCGCATTAATTTGCATCTACAACTAATTAGCTATTCTTAAAACGTCGAATTACCTACGAATGCAATGTTTTTGGCATTAACACATCTATGATAATCGTTATTATTAAATACATAACGAAAAAATGCGGCGACGTTATTGTAAATGAACCCGAATCAAATATGTGCAATTTTTCATGTTGAGTTTTCTCTAAAAAAATATTAAGCGTGAAATTGTCTCATGCACACGTATTTGTTTGACCTAATTTCTATAACATCGTACCTAGAAAAGATTATGCATAGAAAAAGTGCATCGCACAGAATTTAAACGCGCGATAAAAAGATATTCAACCCGCAACTGCATATCCGGCGCGCGGGAACGAAGTTCATTCTTTGGTCAGCTGCGGAAACGCGCTTTGAATTTTACTACCGTTATTCGTGAAAAAATTGTTTTGGGTGTATTTATCAGTTTAAAAATTCCAAAATACGTAAATGTAGCTTTTCTTAAGTGCAAATGTGTAAGTACAAATTAAATTTTCACGGCACTTTTCGGTAATATGTAGAGGACCTCATTTTGCGGTTAATGCATTGAAATTTTTGGAAAATTATACTTCCAATAGATAAAACACTTCTTATAAAATGCATTTGCCTTTGAGAAAAATTTTTAAACTGCATAGAACCCACGACAAATTTAAAAATTCCAGGAGCGCAAAATTTTTGAACTTATTGTTTACCCTTCCCCTCTACCCCCACCACCCCTGGGTAACGTACCATACCATATCAACTCGTTTTGCATCTCTTTCGCTACTTACGGACGTACATCTTATTCTCTATCGACGTCCACCTTTACTTACTACACACGCTTTTCCATTATAATGCAACTCACTTTACATATCTACTTAACCCATTGCATTGTGCAAAGTTACACTTATGCAACTAATCACACTACGTTATGCACTTTTGGTTGCATTCTTTTTCCAATGTCACATTTCTTTATTAGCAGGTGATGTGAACAATTTTTTTTTGTTCAATGTAAACGACAATTATCTTACAACCTTTTATTTATTAAAACTATCTTACAACAATTTAATTTATTACAACTATATATAGACTATTTCCTACCACAAAAATTAACAAAGCTTAAAATGTACCGCATGTCCCCTTCAATTTTTCTTTCCTCCATCCGGGACGCCTCCACTTGACGTTCCAATTGAGAGGTTTTGTCCTGCGTTTCTTGCAGTTGGATGGCATACTTCTGCAGCATTTTCTGCAGAAGTTGGTGCGCCTGGGAAGCAATCTCCCGCGCTGCAGGAATTGGAACCGCCGAAGTGGACGGCATCTCAGGTGTGTACCCCGCCTCCTGCCCTTGAATTTTCAACAGGGCTTCTAAATTTTTCTCGCCACATTTGCGCCTGTAACGATGAAACAAATTTTTAGTTATATTCGATTTCATTTTTTTTTAACAACTTACCGTCTCTTCGCACACACCCTGGGATCGACCGGTTCGTCTTCGGACTTTCCGGCCTGCTCTAGAGGTGGAAGAGGAGCTCGAAATTCTGGTGGTGGAGTGGGCGACTTCTGCTGCTCTGACAAATGTGGCGTTGGGACAACTCTACAAAGAAATAGGTGTGTTCTTGAAACATGTACTTTCCAACATTAATTATTATTATTATTATTAAACATAAACTTTTATACTAACCGTTCGCTGGAGTATAAATGGTCCGCAGCGTCACCTCCGTCTAATTGGGCCATCACTAATTCCACATCAAAATTCTCCCACAGGTTGGCAGGAGTTCTATAACAAATTATCATTGCTACATAAAATCAAGGGCACAATTAATGATACTTACTGGACTGTTGAATTATCCGAATGGATGGTGATGACACTACATTGGTCACCATCCATAAACGGCGCCGCCGGGAACGGTTTATTGTTACCGGGTACCACTTTTTTCGGCGAGTGGGGGAACAGATTATTATCGGTGCAAGTACTACTGTTCCCCACTTTGTTGCTTTCTAACATGTTCTGTAGAATGTTAGTTGGTGCCGGTTTTTTCAATGATAGTTTGGATTTACGTGACGACATTGTATTGTGTTAATTCTGTTGCGCGACGACAATAGAACTGACAAACGGAAGGAAATTTCTACTATATATTACAAACTCTCTGTTATCGTTTGCAAAATACTAAAGAGGGATATATTTAATAAGTGAGAACAACACATCGTATGATTTCCGGAATCAAATAACTGCATTGTCAGCTTTTGAACACCTACTAGTTGCTTACAGTCTTGCGCAAAAGGTGACCTTGAACACTTTGTCTATATAAGGCGATAATTGCCCTTAATTTGGTTACTTACACCTTCACCTTTCCACTCGTGGAGATTTTCGAGAGTACGAGTTCAACACTATCAACACGCAAGGTGACTGTGGAGAGTTCAATCCGGCGTAAATTTTAACAGTCTTGAGTTAAAGTTACAGTAAGTACCTACTAATTACAATGGAGTCTACATCCCTGGCAAGACTTAGCAGTGATATAGTTAAGACAACCCGAAAAGCTGTTGCATTATTAAAACATCTGAATTTGTAAAGCACATTTCGATAATAAGGGAAAACATTTCTTTGCTACAAAATGCTATCGATAACAACATTCATTTAGATAGTCGTAGTGAAAATCCCATTACGCTAGAAAGTAATTTGGCTATATTGAGATACTATTTAGTTACATTACGCGAACAATTGAAAGATGTTTCGAGAAAAAGCGGTTGTGGAATAAGTCATACGCCTGCTCCTTCTACTAGTGATCGTAATTCGCCAGTCCTAATTTGGCAAACCTTAAATTCTTGCTTTCAAAGTAGATTACTTACTGGTATTATTGTAAATACCGGTTTCAAAGACCCTTTAATTTTCTTAGAGAAAGCATTCGGCAATGTTGTACGGAAAATTCGGCCCATGTTAAGGCAAAGTATGTTGAAAGTTAATGTGTCTCTTTCTTGTGACTTTGTAAACCCCAACAATCTTGACGTCAATATAAAAACTTTTGCCACAAAAAATTCGGTTCTTGACATTGGCACTAATCTCGGAGAGTGGTATCTAAGAGAGGTGTATCATCCATTGCAGACAAAGCTTGGGGGTTTCGAAGAATGTAATTCGGGGTGGGCGTTAAGGGAGGTTTTGTATTTAAAGGTAAACATAAATAAATATGTTCCCATTAGGGGGGGACGCTTTTCCACATATATTAATCTCCCTCGGTTTATAGCTTATAAGAGAGCCGTAGTGAATGTTAAAAATAACGATAAGTGTTGTTTCCTGTGGTCAATTGTCTCGGCTCTTTATCCGGCGCAATCGAATCCCAACCGAACTAGTAGCTATCCCCACTTCGATGCGGTTCTGAATCGTGGATCTATTCAATTCCCAATTAAAGTAACCGATATAAAGAAGTTTGAAAAGTTGAATAATCTCGCTATTAACTTATACTGCATAGAGAAGAGAAACGTACTGCCTTTCATGTTGAGTAGAAATCATGCAAATGGAGCCAACCCGATCAATTTGTTAGTCTTGTCATCCGAAAATGGCATTACTCGAACCGATAGTAATAGATCGTACCATTTTGCTTGGATAAAAAATCTCTCTCGCCTATTGTCGTCGCAACTATCAAATAGGGAGCATTCCAAATTTTTCTGTCACATATGCTTAAATCATTTCTCTTCGAAGCACATACTGGAAAAGCATACCGTCCGCTGCCATCAAATAAATAAATGTGCACTAAGATTGCCCGTTGAATCTGAAAAAATTGTGCAGTTTTCTCACTATTCGAATAAGGAAAAAGTACCGTTTGTGATTTATGCTGATATAGAAAGCATTTTGGTAAAGTGTGACAATTCTTGCGGTGTGGGGAAAAACACTAACCCATTTCAAAAGCATATACCTCATAGCATTGCGTTTTATTTCAAGTGTGCTTATGACGATTCACTCTCTAAGTTTTTTTTGTATCGGGGCCCGGATTGTGTAAAATGGTTTATTAGTCAGTTGCGTACCATTGCTATGTGGGCAAATACAAAGATTAACAACCCTTTGCCGATGGAAAAATTGAGTGCAGCTCAGCAGAATGATTTCGAGAACGCCACTCATTGCCACATATGTGAAAAGCCGTTTTTGGAAAATGAGATTCGTTGTCGCGATCACTGCCATCTCAGCTCAAAATATCGCGGCCCAGCGCACCAGCAATGCAATATAAACTACCAAGACAGTCACACAATCCCCGTGGTCTTTCATAATCTGAGTGGATACGATGCGCACTTCATTATCCGCGAACTTGCAACCGCTATACCTGGCCAAATAAAACTTTTACCTTTAAACAAAGAGAAGTATATTTCGTTTACGAAATATGTGGAAAATACCAGCATTAACTTTAGATTTATCGACTCCTTTAGGTTTATGAGCAGCAGTATAGAAAAACTCGCTTCGTACTTAGGAGACGACAAAAAAACTATAGCGAAATCGCAAAGTCGCAACGATGCCGAATTCAAATTGCTCATGCGAAAGGGTGTTTTTCCCTATGAGTATGTCGACTCGTGGGAAAAGTTAAATGAAACCCGATTACCGCCGAAAAATGAATTTTTCAGTTCGTTGCGTAACGACGGCGTGAATGACGAAGATTATGAGCATGCTTTAAATCTTTGGAACGTATTTTCTATTCAAACTCTCGGTCAATACTCGGATTTGTATTTGAAAACTGACGTGCTTCTTTTGGCAGACGTATTTGAAAATTTTCGCGCCACTTGTCTGAAAACCTACAAACTCGATCCTCTTCATTATTACACTGCGCCGGGCCTCGCTTTCGATGCCATGCTCAAAATTACAGAGATTAAATTGGAACTATTAACAGACATCGATCAAGTTATGTTCGTAGAGAAGGGTATTAGGGGTGGAATCACTCAATGTTCCACTAGATACGCGAAGGCGAACAACAAATACATGAATGACGACTATCGTCCTGACCTTGAATCGATTTATTTAATGTATTTTGATATTAACTCCCTTTACGGAGCTACAATGTGTGAAGCATTGCCTTATGGGGAGTTCTCTTTCGTAGACGATTTTGAATCGTTAGACATATTAAATCATCCCGATGATGCAGATATCGGTTACATTGTGGACTGTGATTTTGATTATCCGAAGGAATTACATGAGTCCCATAGCGACCTTCCTTTGGCCCCCGAACACATGTGTCCTCCCGGCTCTAGAATAAAGAAATTAATGCTTACTTTGTTCCCGAAACGCAACTACGTATTACACTACCGAAATTTAAAGCTTTACATTAAACATGGACTGAAACTTGTTAAAATTAACCGTGTGTTGCGTTTCAAACAATCGGCGTGGTTAAAAAAATATATCGAATTGAATACACGTATGAGAAAACAGTCTACAAACGATTTTGAAATAAATTTTTATAAGCTAATGGTAAATAGCGTTTTTGGAAAACTGATGGAAAATGTAAGAAAATATAAAGATGTTCGCTTGGTGACAAAGTGGGAAGGTCGCTATGGCGCTCGTGCGTATATTTCCAAGCCAAACTTCCATAGCTGCACTCTTTTCGATGATGACGATATCGCGATAATAGAAATGAATCGGTTGGAGGTATTTCTTAACAAACCAATTTATGCGGGGTTGACGGTTTTAGACGTATCGAAAACTTTCCTCTACGACTTTCACTACAATTATGTATTACGGGAATTCGGTGATCGCGCAAAACTCCTGTACACCGACACTGATAGTCTTGTATACTCTTTTGCAGTGCCGGACATATATCAATCAATCAAAGAGAACATTAATCGATTCGACACATCCAGTTATAACCCAAATAATCCCTTTGGTATACCTCCTGTCAATAAAAAAGTCCCCGGATTGATGAAAGACGAAAACAATGGAAAAATAATGTTAGAGTTCGTGGGTTTAAGGGCAAAAATGTACGCGTACCGAGTGGACGACAAGGTGTTAAAAAAATCAAAAGGTTCGACAGCCGCTAGTATTCGTGAAATAACTTTACAAGATTACAAACGTTGCTTGTTTAACGATGACATTGTAAAAAGGGATCAATATCTAATTAGGTCACAGAAGCATTCTGTGTTCACCATAAGGCAGAATAAGGTGGTTCTTAGTCCTCACGATGATAAACGTTCTATCAGTTTAAATTGTATCAATACGCGGCCTTGGGGCTATAATTTGGCCTAATCCGCATATTTCGCGACCTCGAAACATCTTTCAATTGAATGCCTATTTTTTCAGATTATGAGCAACAGTTGCGGAAATCGTTCGGATAAAAAAGTGCAATTGGAGCGAGAATTATTTCAATCGTCTCACATAATATATACAAAACATTTAAAGAGTGCTTTAATGGACATTTGGTCAATTGAAAATTATGTGATCATTAATCAAATATTGCAAAACATTGTAATACCCGACGAGTGCTTCAACTGGTGCATCAAATCGACAAACGTTTGTTGCAATAAACTAACATTTTTATTTGACAAGAAAGAAGAACTTGACTGTACAGTTAGGCACTTTGTAAACAGATTTAGCATTTTAAGTGAAATGTGTGTTAGTAATAATCTTGCATTGTTACCTGAAGTTCCTTTACACATCAGAATGTATATCCTGGATTTAGTTAAGGACGCTCAATTTAATGTAGATAGCATAGTGAAAAATTATAAGAATTTTTTGTGCATAATGGACGATGCCATGTGTACGGCCATAGAATATGCGAACGTCAAGGCTCTTGAAATGTTGTATGATATTTGTATAAAGCGAAATGTGCAGTACAGATTTAGGCCATACGAGGACGCTCGCCATAAAAAAGTCTATAACTGGATACTGGAGAACATTCGCAGAGGCAGCGAAGTTCCAAACGCATCGCTGGGATGGACATGCGGGCCAGATAGCGCATTTTGGCCCTCTACCCAATTAAGCGACTACAAAAGAACATTTACGCTCCTTAAAAAAATCATGAAAGATGAACCAAAGGGAAATGTGGTTGTTAAAAACTTTGTATGGTAAAAAATAAAACAGAATATAACAGTTTATTTTAGTTTTATTTGTAATAGTACATCATACATTAAATAAACTTATAAAACTACGTTATCTTTATCAATCCACGACCTCTCGTCTAATCCCCACCACTTTACGTACACCTTGTCTTTCTTACGTTTTAACACTTTTTCCACCAAATATACATCCGAATACTTGGCTTTTTGCAGTTCTTGTTCATAAAATCCTCCTAGTATCGATTTTCCTTTCATGTCTTCCAATAAATACGTCACCGGATTGGTTATTCGAACTTTTACAATTTTGAAGAGTTCACTGGACCAGTTTGGTGTGTATCCTTTCGCAAATATGGATTTAAATTTGCTAATTCGAACAACATCGCCAACATTAAAACGATATCTCTTGTTGAAGAGCTTGATGTGGTGGTAGGCGTACAGATGTGTGTCGCCCTTTACTTCGATCGGCTTCATCCCCGTTGTTCGATGTTTACGATTATTGTACTCGCTCGTGATTGATTCGATTGCATCAATCCATACATACTTTCCACGTAGACTAAACTGACGATACAAATAATTTTTGATCGTCCTAATTGTTCTTTCGGCTATGGCAGCTTTCTTTGTGCTGTACGTGGAATAGTGATTAATGCTTTTCTGCGCCATCAATTTGTTAAATGATTTGTTATAGAATTCCTTCCCGGCATCGGTTTGTAGATTTTTCGGTCTCCGTTTGGTAGTTTTGAAAATATCCTGTATGGCTTTTGTCACCTCCTCACCCGTTTTAGTCTTCAATCCTCTCGTCCACAGATATTTTGAAAAACAATCGATAACTACTAATATGTATTTGTAGCCTTTATTCTCTTTAGCGTAAGGTATAAATTCGGCTAAATCTGCTTGCCAAAGATCATCGAACCCTTTAATAACGGTGCGCCTACGTGGGAAGTTTTTGCGTGCCGCTTTATGTAGCTCGTTTACCACCTGCTGCATCCTCTATTACTTTATGCAAGGCTTCTTTGACCGCTTTCAACTCTTCCTTTAGTACTTCCACGTAATTGCGAAGACCATCTACAGGGGCTTTAGCGATCTGCATATAATATGTGAAGTATCCTTTATTTATGGCATCGCCGTCGTCTACTGGATCGGCCACATTCATCAACCGATTTCCGTTCAGATCCAGCCTTGTTGATAGGTAATGTTGTAAGGTTACAGCATCATGGCGCTCAATAGGATCCTCAACATTACTAATTAGTCTCTTACTTTTCACATTTATAGTATCGTCGGTAATGGAAAATTTTGTCTTGAGCAGTTTTCCAAATTGGGCATGGGTATGCGAACGTCCGAATTTATCCATGGCGAATGTAAGCAAAAAGACGGAATGGAGGTATTTATACTAGCTGACGTAAAAATCGTTGCGTGGGCTTTTGTATGTAACCCTCTTCGTATAGCTCTTCCACGATTGATATTATATCATTTCGTACTCCTGTGTTTCCTGCCATTTTTTCACCCCATAAAACCTCCAAATCCCTAATCAATTCATGCACGCTATTCCAGTATTTGTATTCGATCGGTCGGTCGAGTTCCTTGAATAGAGTAATACCGCTACCCGATTTCGCACGCCCCTTATTCGCCGCTTCCTCCTCCTTCAGTAGAGGCTTTATTATAAGCGTATACTTTTTGCTCTCGTCATCTATCGTCACCTCCGTCTTGCCCATTCGCCACTTATCCGTTTCGACATTATAATGAATTCCAAAGGTGCTGTCAATTGCATTACTCGTATCTCTTATCATGCGCTCAACGTATATACGTGGTAGGTGTTTGTATTGTTCCAAAAAGGCTTGCGAACCTTGCATATCAAGTAATGAAGCAGATGATTCTGATGCAATAGAGGACTCGTCTTCTTCTTCCTCCAGTTGATGCTCTCCTATCACTGTACTCTGTAGAAATGATGGCGGCTGTCTCAATGATGGAGTAGCCGTGGGGTGAAAAGGTCTAACCATAGGACTAATATCAGTTGGCGGATATTTTTGAAAGTAGGGAAGTCTAGCCAGCGGACTGATCTCGGTAAGGGAAGAGGGCCTTCGTCTCACTCGCGAGTAATAAGGTATCGCAGGAGTCGTACGTTGGTGTGGTGACTTTCTTTTTACAGGAGATTGACGTTTTTTAGGGGGTGATGTAAATACTTCGTCCTCTGATGGCTCCTCCTTTTTCGTTTCTATAACCAATGATGACGGCGGTTCGATTTTCTTTACGATCTGAGCTAGCGGTTGAATTAGCGGTTTATACGTTCGTACAAATTCCACTTCTTTAATAAAACGATCCGCTTTGAGACGATTGTACTTTTGCTGTATCGCTTTACGCGCCTGAACTATTCGTCGTTTCAAGGCCATCTCCTTATTATCCATGATCAACGGAACAGGTAAACCGATATCAAATGAACAGATCAACTGGAACAGGGTCTGTTCCCCCCAATAAAGCTGTTAAGCTGTTCAGCGGTTAAAGCTGTTCAGCTGTTAGTTAAAGCCGTTCAGCTGTTAAGCTGTTAGAGGTATTAAAGCTGTTAAAAGCTGGTAAAGCTGTTAAAGCTGTTACAGTTGAACTGAACAATAAACATGTTTTCATGGTATTATATAGTGATCGAAGCCTTTCCTGAAACGACCGTTTTGCACATCCGCATCCTTATTTATCACCATAAACCCATACGGGGTTCGCCAGCTTTCCGAACACATCTCTCGAAACAGCTGCATGGTTATTATGGGTGCGACATGATCTTCATAAATATGTCGCAAATTCAAGTCGTCCTGTTCGAATAGGACAATTCAGTTGGCATTATCTCTAATCAATTGTTTAGGAATTTTAGAATACGTCTGACCCAAGTAGAAACAATCGATGGCGTTATGCCTGCCCATTGAAAAGTACGCTCTAATATTATCCTGTTTTTCACAAGCGATATCGTCAAAGATAAAAACCGAATTAGGTTTGGCAGCACTGGGCTCCATAATGTCCGCGTTCTTGTTGAATGTGAAGCAGCCAATATCCTTCATTGGTTGTAAAATTTCCCCCAAAACCCTATATTTGTCCTGATTCAGCGATTTGGAATAGACGTACACGTGTTTGAAGCGAAGACCATTAGGTTCAGTTAGCAGACTGAGCATCGTATTCGTTTTACCACAATTGGACGGTCCACAAATGACGCATCTTACGCTGTTTGGAAGTAATACGCCATGGGTTTTTTTGTGGTCCACATTTGGCGTGATGTCGAGATTTTGAACGAGCAGCTTTTGCTTCTGCATCACTACCTTCATTTTGGGGTCGCGGTTGAAATAAGACTACGAACATTTTTTATCATTACATTTTATTTATACATTAAATAAATACAAATTATAGTTTCTTCACTTCCCCGGTCAGAGGATTGTATTGAATTAGTGCGTCGTGCAGGATCAGACAATAGGCAACCGTTCCCGCCTCGAAGGCCTCCATCGACTCCATTTCCAACTTAACATCTACCGTCGAATGCTTCAGAGATTCGTTTTGCTTTGAACAGTCCAGCACGAAGATGGGGCAACTTTTAAAATACAAATAGTCAAAGAGGGCGTCTTGATGCTCATCTTTCGAGTAATAATCGCGCCGAAAGTTTAAATAGTTTTGATATGCAATGATGTACTTGTTGGCATTAAAATCTAAATGCATCGCTTCGTACGGATAACTTTCCGAGTTGAGATGCAGTTTTAAATTTCGAATATTGATGTTATCGAAATTGGCCGCTCTTGCTTCGTGTGAAAACTTTTTACCGCTTCGTTGAAATGCCACAATTATCCATCGTGGTTTCTCTAGTTGAGTTGAAGTTTTGATTGGCCATATATCCGACTGTGCCTGTTTTAAAGCGGGCAATTCGTACAGTTCCCATTGACGAAATGGCATTGTGATTATAGCATCTTTATTGATGCGTTCGTATAGGCTAATTTTGGCGCTATCGCTAACGGTCACGTGAGGAACTTTCCATTGAATTTTTGTTAATGTTATTGTTGCATCGTCGGCGGTACCGATGTAGCAATTGGCATCGCTTCTAGCACGAATTAATACCAATTCTTGTCGCATGTTTACGATAACCTGTCGATAGTCCTCCATGCATCCGAATATGTGTTTTAGCGGAATGCAAACAGCGAAATGCTTCTCCTTGTTGCTCTTATTGAAATCTACTTGAAGGGATTCATCGGTCGGTGACCACCCCAAATGTTTGAGACCTTTGCTTTCAGTAGACGTATACGATACGTATCCCTTCAGTGAGGATGTAATACCAGGATTCCTGCATACATCCACTTTCTGACCTCCCAACTCATAGCGAATTTCTTCGAAAAGGAATGGTGCGAAATTGTTTGTTAGGTTGCATGTTTTTGCGATGGCACCCTCTCCTTCCGGCTGACTCCATTCAATTTTTCCTTCCAAGTACAAAAAACTGTCGTAGGTGGCGCTTATCAGCTCTTGATTTTGAATTAATATTCGTATTTCACTGGAAAGTCCGTAATCTGAAGATCCTCCGTATGGAAGATGGGTATGAATATCGGATTTAACAATCGTTTCGTCAAAGTGTACGCTTTGAAAGACGTTTAACGAGTCTGCTGCCGCCGCCATTTTGCACTTTCAGGCCAATGGATTCCAAGAAAAATTTTTCTACTGGCATTAATGTGCCCGGTCCCTGTCTCGATTGAGAATAACTCGATTTCCGGTTATCTTGTTTATTTATAGTGTTGAGGAAGGTTGGCAATGGACCTTGATTAATACGTAACCCCATATTCTTTTAACTCCAATCGTACTGTAAACGGTTCACTTTCCCCGAAATCGATCGGTTCGCCCTTTTGATTCGTCAACTTTATAGTTATATTGCTAATTCTACTGGTATTTACTTCCAAATATTGAGTATTACTGGGAATTTTATCTAAGCGATAACCTGGTGGAACGGAAACGTCTATTTCGTAAAGGACCTTAGCGCGATTTCCGTTTCGATAGGATCCCGTAATGAGATTACACTCTATGTGAATGTTGGTATGCTTAATGATTTGAATATCTAAAGCAGATGTATGTAGAACATTCGCATCCAATATCTTCGATTCGAAACCGAGCATGCGTCCTATGCAATCTCTTGGGGTGAAATCTATATCAAATTCGCAGCTAAGTTCACACTTGAGCGTATTGTTATTTGCACGTAGACTAAAGCGGCTTGTAGGAATGTGAGCTTTTATATACTCGCTTACCTATCTCTTCCAACTCGTACGCACCGTGCGGAATTGTTATCACCTTGGAGTATACGCTATTTGACTCAGTTTTATAGTAAAACTTATCGTTTCCCGCGTGAATGTTTCTTATGCTGTTACAGCCATAAAACCCCACCATCCCGATAACGTACATTTTCCCCGAAGGAAGTTCAATGGGGGGATAGAAATCATGACTCGCCGTATTTCCAACGCCCTCTATGCTGAACGTCGTCGACATGATTACAGCTACTGCTCGTTTAGTCAGTGCTCGTGTTATTTATACAGAAATTTTAAGCACAGATGGCCGCAATTCGTTGTACCAAATTGTTGCTCTTGTCCGTAATTATAATAGATTTTACAGTCGCGGAAATACTCGATCACTTCTCGTGGTGGTGGAATATTACCGAAACTATCATAGTACCAAACTCGTCTACTACGTTTTTTGTACGAGACCCAATGAGTGTCACGCCCCCTTTGACTATCTAAATTAATAACCCCGGATTCATTTTTCCATGGCGATATAGGCATATTATCTCGCATAAACACGTCCCTAAAGTATGGTACACACCCTTTTGCGTGCTTACGTAGATCTACATCTGTTAACGGCCGCTTTGGCAATTTTTTGAAGTTTTTTTTTTTTTTAAATGCAACGCCAAACTGCCTCCCGATTTGTAAGGTTTCAAATACAGCGCACCGCCACTTTTATTTCCTATAGCGATCGATTCCATCGTGCGATTATGGCGTGAAGTTTCATCTTGCATTTTACGTGCGTCACGAGATGCATTAACTGCTTTAGCAATGCCTGCCGCGCCACCGGCTAAAGCTCCCACTGCCGATAAACCGGCGAATAGGGGTATCAAAAATGGTAAAACCCCACCCTGTTTTGGTATGGGAATAACTCTAGGTACGCTTACATTTTTCCTACCACCTAAACTTTTTATGGCCATATTTGCTGCAGTAACAGCTGACTTTATAACATCCGCGGTATTGCCGCTTTTCCTCATTTTCTTAGCAATTGTCCTGCGCAAGTTCAATAAACTGCTCTTCTTCTTCTTCGTTTTCACTCCCATCCCCAACTTTCGTTTTACCTTCATGATGGTGCCCACTGTGAGAGCCGCTGCTCGTTCCCCTAATTTTGCGTTAGAAGCTTTCAACCGTTCCCAAGCTTTGCGCTCTAAAACTCGATCTGCTTGATGTCGACTTTCCAAGTCTTGGTTATCCCTATAGCTAATGTCGTGCTCTTTACACTGAGCGTCTAGTGGATTAATGCCGGGATCTCCGCGCCTTAACCTTTTGTCTAATTTAGTACCAGGTCCGCAATATTGATAGCCGGGAATATGTAGCTCAATTGGAAGTTTGTTTATGAGAGTATTAACCAAGCCACTTCCATCCGTACACTTCCGCTTCCGATTCAACATTGTTGACATGCTACAGTGTGGTTGCATATTTATAGGAAATCTGGGGGCAAATGAAAAAATGCTAAAAGGCAGTAATCGTTTATTGAGGACGTCGATATATGTGGTACATTAAATAAGTAGGTCTATAGTGTAATATTTCCATCATGCACACTCTGTATTGTGAGAATTTACATTATTCTTATAGTTTAGCACATCTTCAATATCCCGATAGATGTTAGCGTCGTCATCGTCCTCTTCCTCCTCGTCACCAAACTCCATTTTACGAAAGTGACGGTAGTTAATCACCTGTTCGATAAAATCTTGATAGAAACAGGACAGAGCGTATGATTCCAGTAAATCAAATCGATAGTTGATTATATCTTTCAAATTAAACAGTTCTTCAATATCGTTCTTTTCCATCGTGCAATATTGAGAGCTGCTGTTGCCACATTGTATTCTTACACTCTTCAACATTTTTTCAGTAGCCCCCTTCACTGACTCCCACGTATAGTAGATGGTGATATTACTATTAAGTGTATCCGAACTTTGATCTCGTTCGACATCTTTCTCTTCGTTCACATTCGACCAATCTATCCATCTTTCGATCTCTTGTGATCGGAAAAACTTCATTTCGA
>NW_022170819.1:32801106-32887741 GCF_008802855.1 Photinus pyralis | reverse complement strand
AAAAAGTAGAACAATAGCTCTTAAGATAAAGAACTAGTAGCGTCGCAAAACGAGCGGACGGACGGGCGAACGGACAGACAGCCGGACGGACGGACGGACGGACGGACAAAGTGGCCACAATAGCGCATTTTTTTTATTTTTGTGGAAATGCGCTAAAAAGCGAAACAAAGCGATAGTCAGAAAAAATAAAAATAGCGAAAGCGAAATCATCAAACGAGAACAGCGAAAATGAACACAAAAAAACGAAAACGACGAGAACTAAAGTGGTGCAAGCGAAAACAGTGAAAGCGACAATAGCACAAATAAAAATGAATACTACGACAATATTGAAACTGTGGAAATGAATGCAGTGATGAAAACAAGAACAGAGAAAACGAAAAAAAACGAAGGAATCAAAGAATAAGAAAGAAGTAAGAACTACGAAAACAAACAGAGAAATCGAAAACAGCCATAACTAGTACAATAAATAAATATTATTTTATCTATCTTCCGAAGAATTTCAACAAGAGGTAGCCGAGGGATGCAAATACAAAAAAAGAATCCTATTTTCAGGAAGAAGATACGAAGAATCGCATACGGTTTTCAGTAGGGGAATTTTTGACACTCGGCTCGCTTTCGGAAACACGACTTATAATCCGGCTCATATTCATTAGCACTGATCATTGAAATCGATTGCCGATGGTTTGACATCGTTGTCTCTTTTCGTTCTCGAGTTAGACGAGGAACAGAGGGACGTACAAAACTATCATATAAGGGGATTTTTGTTCTTTCGAAAAATTCCCCTGAACAGCAACTACCGTTAGTGCTATGTTTGGTACATAACGAAAACCTTTTATTTACGTTTTTGCAATCATCCTAGATCTGCTACGTTGCGAAACTTATTAAAAAAATACCTACCTAGATACATCGCAGTTACATTTTGGCGCGCGAACATGGAGGTTCCATTTAACGACCTGGAAGCCGGCCCGTGTGGAGCAGTTCAGTTAAAGCTGAACTGTGGAGCCAAGGGTCCCTGGTTCGAATCCGGGTTCGGGCATGGATATTTGTAGATGTATAGCGGGTTGGGTTGGTAGAGCAGCCTAATTGGCTGAAACCCCGCTCACTCAAAAATAAAGGCAAAATAAAAAAGAATCTCATTCTCAAAGAAACCCACGTACAATGTATTCAACGAATTTAGAAGTGTATGGAATTACGATCCGGTATAGAGACGCAAAAGAGGGTTTTAATTACAAAAATTGAGGAACAAGAAGAAACTCCAAGTAGTTTCAAGATGTAATGCAATAAAGTGAAGATTGCAAGGAGAACAGAAGCGTTATACTAGGTATACAAGACGAATCGGGAATAGACAAAGGGATTACACAGATACACAAAAGCTAATAATATCATTGTACAAGAGATTAGGTTGGAAACCTACGAGAAGGTAATACGCACGAAAATGCCAACCAAAGGTGGAAGAAGCCATCGACGGGATAGAAATAATTTTGGGGGGTTCCATTTAGATCGACTGCGCTTAGTCGTAGAATTTATTATGGCAGCAACCTAAAAAGTTTGATCGCAACTACAGAAATGACCACCCGGTCATTTTTATAGGAGCATTAAAAAATGACTTGGAGCAATCTCCACTGCAACCTATGAAGCTTATCAGCAGCCCCATGTTCCCATCGCCTTGCACCATCAGCCGCCCTGTCGCCCTGCCTCGTAAATCCTCCAACCTCCAGGTTCCCGCCGATAACAACGACGTCCTACTACCCTCTCGTATAGATAATGTATCGTTACTAATAGATTATCGCTGAAATGTTCCTTAAAGAGAAATTATCCCGAATAATATTTAATTAATTTTAACATGCTCGTCCCATTGACGTAATTCCTTACCATCATTTCTAAGTTTATTTGTTATATGTTATACCTGGGAGGAATTTGACCTTGCCCATGTGTGTGCATTCGGCAAGATAACAGCTACCTGACTGCCGAGTGGATTGATAAGGAACCTTTATCAATCTTGAGTGGTTGTAAACTTGATCTTGAGATTACACTCGTACTTAAAATTGAATATAAAGCTGAAATCCAGACAAAAAAAACCCACAAAAATCGCATGTAATTTCCCGTTGATCACAAAGAATTAACATACCCAAAAAGCGACGATTAATCAAATCGGTTCGAAGGTCATGTACAGCGGAGAAAATTACTAAAACGCCACAGACAACAAATTGTTGAGCAAGTGGCGGCCACACTTACATATCAAAAAATCCGATTTTATGTCCTCCAAATTTGGAGAAGTGCATAACTCGATTCCAAAACTGGATGAAACGCTAGAAACAGTATACAATATTTTGTGCAATTAAACCGACATGGATTATTAATACTACACTTTGCTTTACGTGCCGAACCAAAACGTGCTTGTCGAAAGAATGAGTCCGGAAACGGAAGGACAAAGCAAAAAGGCGCCTTTAGGCTTGCGTGAATCAATAAGAGTTCGCCGTAAACAAAATGCCAAATTTAAATATGACAGTGGCCCTTAACTAAAAATTACAGTGACCATCAACCAAAAATAATTAATACGACACTTTGGTGTATTTTTTTTCCAATTTGCCAGTACCCAGGGTTGAGAACCGCACATAAATTGTTGATCTGCTTTAACGTCTAAATGTTGTTCTTGGTAATGCACCAATGTTGGCAGTGTAATCAGTGCACTCCTGGACGGATCATCGGCATTGATGCTATAAAGTAGATCTCGGATTCCATCTCTTGTAAACTGTAAACTATCACGTGGGTTTTTTTGTACAGAGAATATGCCAGAATAACTCATGCTTCCAAGCGTAACAGTCATGACGGCACCTTTATGTTAGCCACAATTTTTAGATCTATATTTTTATGGCGCGATTAATATTTATTATCTGCGTTACACACTTAATTACACGAGCACTAGACCACCGACCACGTAAAGCAGTTATTTCAGATATGCGAAAAAGCTAAGTACATAATCGAATTACACCTAGTGCACCAAATGCGATTTGTACGTTCATAACCGAAACAAAACATGCGAAGCGTCAAGAAGTAAATTATTTATGCACACACTCACACATTTTAAGGCACATAAACTAAAACATTCGGTTGAAACACACCTGCAGCGATGATTTAACGCACTCCCTAATTAAAGAACTGGAAACAACGCCGCAAACTAACTTCCGAGAAAATTGGTTTTCCCCAAAGCATGAAGCGCGCTGCAGATGTGTACAAATCTGCATGAAAAATCTCGTCGCGTAATTAAAATTTACACACTATTATCTAAGAAATACGTTCGTAAATGAAATATAAATCAAATCAGAAATATATTCAGACCGAAAACTACCAGAAGGGGTTGTCGAGAAGTTTTCCCATTTATTATCTCTGCGTCTTAAATTATTTTTATTTTAAGGTGATTACTTACTAGCTCGAGTAGACTTTGTTTAACTGGCGATTTGTAAATGGCGTAGACTTAGAGTCTTAAAATAATGCTCCTGAAACACTAAATCTTCATTGTCAAAAGAAAGTAGAAAGGTAGATACATTGTTGTTTGACTGCCAATCAGAAGCTAAACAATTGGTGTTGTTTGCTCCACGTTGGGCGCCAAAATAAATGTTTATGCATATATAGTAGGATTTTCGTCAGTTTGCGCGCACGTTATCGGTGTATTATGACGTTGTCATTAAGTATGTTTACATAATAATATTTAATAATAATAATAATACTATTTATTACTGCTAACATGCCAATAAAACATTTACAGAAGTCAAAGGAAACAACACAACATGAAATCAATGGAAGAGAATACGTATGTAGGCAGCCATGTAGTAGTTATCGGTAGTTGTTTGTAACAGGATGTCTATGTCGCGATCTATTATTAACAAGATGGACATTATTATTTGGACGTAAAGGAAAAATTAAAATATTTTTTTCGTTTTTTTCGTAATAGAAACGTTCGCGGTACTTAGCAGCCAAGAAGCGACTGCAATCTTTACTTAACCCATACTCACAAGCAGAGCCACCGGTACTTTCATGTCAAAACGACGGAAATTTCGCGGCACTTTCGAATCTGGGCAGCAGCTGGTGTTAAAACTGGCGCACAACTAGACAATGTCAGGGAAACCTTCTTCGGGATAAAAACCCTAGTATAGCCCACACAAATACACGAACAAGGACAACAAAAGAAAAAGAAAATCCACAAAACATTTCAAATTGTGTAACAATAAGAATCAGGTTACGAATTTCAAGAGTCTAGGAACGTAATATTTTTTTTGCAAAAACATCCACCTGTATCGTTCGAGCTGGTTGTTGAACGTCGCAAGGGCGATAAACTTTCGCCTGCCTTGTTCGCCGATCTTCCTGTTTTCGCTATGGTTAAAATCGAGCCACCGCCTTTTTACGGAAGACGCGTTCCTTTCTCCATGTACTTTAAAGCACCGCTCGACTTGCCAAAGGAAAATAAGGCACACAGGCCCAGGATTGCAATTATTTCCCAGAACTTTATAACGTGAGGTTAGTTCGGCGCTGTAAAACTCAAACCCCGCCGCATAAACGGCCAGCTAGCTCAGATTCTTAATTAAAAGAAGGGCTCGAGATGAGAATCTTCCACAGCGGTTTGTTCGTTTGGGCATATAACATAAGTTTTTGATCTTTGGTAGTCACTAGAAATGATTAGTTGAGCGCCCCCCAATTTTGCACAAATTCTGACCTCTCCTGTATAGAAATTGGGAAAACACAAGAGAGCCAAATAATAAATTCACTACGAGCAATTCTGATTTATTAATCCTGACAAAAACGGTGCAGGATCGGCAAATAAAATGTATCTTCAATACGACAATAACAAATACTTTAAATGACAAAAATAATCCCCAAATAAATTCATGAACACTTCCTTAATAATTTATTACGTTACCAGACCCCTACAACAATGATCGAGCAAAAATGTAGTTAAGCTTTCAATGGATTCAAAGATTGAATTAAGTTAGCCCGAATAACAACTCATATAGGCAACACTGGGTACAAGTAAATTAAAAATCTTACCTTGAATAACACATACGCTGTCTTCTCCGAAAAAGAGCTCTCCTTCGAAGTTCCAGTTCTGTAACACAAAAACAAACCCCAAGCTACAACGCTCGGAACGATTATATGAGCCGGAAGGGCCAAAAATAGCTTACTCGTAGCCGGCTCGTTTACCCATACGTTAAATACAGGTGCGTTGCTCTTGAAGAGAGCCACGACCTCAAAACACTAGATGCGAACAAAATACAAAGCTCCGATCATAAATCGTCGGAAGGTTACACTAGATTAACGGTATTGAAGCAAATAAAAAAGGTTGTGTAAAAGATCGTATCTTCCGAAAATTCCACAATCAGCTGGTCGCTCCCGGTATCGTTTAGGTGTTAGCGCTTATCTACTCGGTGGTACGCCGGATAGCTGCCGGCAATCAACAGGTGTTCGTACTCCGGAATATTCGCAAGATGCAAATTCATTTACATACAAGAATTCATCTACTACATGGACCCCCTAAAAGTAATGAAGATGTAACACTCCCTTAACGAGATTTTTAATAACATACCTGAAATCGTCAGGAGGGTAATGAAAAATACTTAAATCAATGAAATATGGAAATTATCCAAGAGGTTGTGAATCTGAAAGAATTTTAGATAACATAACGTAAAAGAAAGCCAACGCCATTTCACTTACATGTAGGTAGGGCGATGAACTTCCACCAGATATAGCCTCACAATGGAGAAAACGGCTTCAGAGTTACACTACTCGACAACGCCAATAAAAAGGTAAAATTGCCAGAGATTTTACGTGAATGATGGCAAATATTACCCACTGGTTTTAGAAGAATTCACAATGCCACGCTCTACAAGTACAACCTCGTTGGCTTTAAAACGGAAATGAAGTGAAAAAATTACGCGATTCTGCGCGAGGAAAGAAGCACGCGTACAAGTGACGCCATCTCACCTATATCCTGCCTAACGTAGCAAGCGGTAATTTTGAAATTTGAATATAAATAAACTAAACTGTTACAACTTGTCCCCATTTCCTGTACATATCAATCTCGAACTATCCAGCAATTGCTTAAGATAGTAGCTACAAATTCATTAGAAGCTTTTACTTGCAAGCAATCGGATCGAAAAATTACGACAATTAGTGCTGTCTAGTTCCTACACTTTTCGCAAGAGGGCGCCTCCGGCGTTAGTGGCTGAAAGCCCGCCCACTCAAAAATAAAGGCAAAATAAATAAATTAAAAAAAATAAATTACCTCGTAAACTGATGAACAAAGTTTACGTCTCTGTTTATTTTCTACGTCGGGTGAAATTTTACGTTGATGAATAAATTCACAACTTTTCCCTGTAAACACTTTTTGTTTAATTGAAGCGTTCCGCATTCGGTACCCGTTTGTTGGCTACGGATTTTGGAGTCAAATACGGAAATCATACCCGTAACCTTTGAAGATGCGCTGAATGTCCCTCGACTATCCCATCAGAAGCATTCGTACTCTTTTTAAATTTTCTAACACGCCCCAAAAATGGGTCCCAATAGGATCAAGCGGGCGTCTTTATTCGTTCTGCTCATACACTTTTTATATTGAAACCAATCTTAGGCATAGAAAATCTATTAGTCAGACACCTGAACTGCACACGTATCGTTGTTTACGAGCGAGACTGAATCGGCCGTTTGGTCACGTAATAGATATTAATTTTGTCTTATTGCCCGTCAGACGGACGACAACTACGGTCTCAGGCAATGAAACCTTTATATATTGGTGTGATATCCTGGAGATCTTGTTTTATTTTTGCAGAGGTTTTTTGCTGATCCGGTCGCGAGGTTGAATACGTGCAGTAAAACAAACGCGTCAAGTTTTAAATGTAAATTAAAGTTAAAAATCTCTTGCAAATTATACGAGCATCTCTAGTTCCCATCCCTCTATTAAATTTCTCTTCTACCACATTATTTTCTCTCCAGCCCGCTATTTAATACTTTCAACAATATTTTGGCTGCGTATTCTACCAGGCTGATTGTTCTATGTTCACCACACTTTTTTGTTCCTTTCTTTTTAGCCAGAGGTATCATCAGAGTCTTCAGGAAATCGTATATATCGTTATTCATTCCTTCATTCCTTTTTCCTGAAGACACCTTAATATATCTACTGGAATTTTATCCTCGTAGCTTTTCCTGATTTCATATCTTTCATTCTACTTCGGTTCACATAATGCTGGCTCCTATATTTCTTCTGTTTTCAGTTCCAATTAGCTTGGTTTTTCATAGAGACCTACCCTTTCCATCGACTTCGAATTGCTTTCCCTTCTTTCAGTACTTTTCCATTTCTGTCTTCCATCTCATTGCTGCAACCAGTTCTTGATGATCTATCCCAGATAACCTTTTTAATCCTGTTGAAAATAGTATTGTGTGTCTTCCTATCCTATCAAGGTTTTCTATTCCCATCACATTTTCCTGGCTTCAGGTTCCTTTTCTCAACTCCGCATTTAGTCTCCGATATACGCTACCTCCTTCAGTATTGATGTTTTTCTACTTTTCTCACTTCCATCTTTGCTATCATTTCCTAATTTATTCAATACTTATTATATAATTATTCATAACTTACATTTATCGGTGACCCGAGGTTTTCTCCAGATTATAGTCGATTTTCTCCTTTTGAGAGGTAGCCGCAAATTCGGAAAATTGGATGGTGGAACGCCTTATCCAATACAGTTGGACCTTTGGTATCGCTTGGTAAATTTGAAAGCGAATCTCGAAAGATGGTTGATGAAATTGAATCAGGAACAAACTGGGAAAATTTAGTAGTGGAAATTTGGTTTGCTCATTGGAGAATTTATCAATGTTTCAAACGGCTTGTGGCGAAGGAACTGAATGCACAATTACAGCATATGGGCACGGTAGCGATTACCCTAACAGGAATGCAAGCAAGGAAGCCCACATTAATTACGGTAGTTACAGGAAATCAAATGCAGGAAAGCGAAACAATATCCCCCCTTATAATTACTGGAACAGAACGTAGCAAACATCATATCTTGCCATTAAACGTAGCGATAGGAATGTCCGTGCAAGAAAAAGCAAAAGTAGTAATTTCGGTGCGGTAAATTTAATGCAAAGTAGATTTAAGGAAAGTATCAAAAAATAATCACAAGCAAAACGCCAATGGCAAAAAATCGATGATTTAAATACGGCACGGTTGCCAAAGTAAATTTACGGAAAATCTCAAAAATAGGGTATGTACAAATGTAACTTGCAAAAGGCAAATCTAGCCTAAATTAAGCGTTTACCTTATATACACTTCCCAAAATACAGAGAGGGAACATAGGAAATTCCGGACCGGCTGGTTTATTCGGTGAATACTCTCAACATAATAAAAAAAAATAAAAAAAATAAACTGAACTAAAATAAAATAAAATAAAATACAATAAAATAAAGCTTCTGCAGTTAATTGTGCGGCTTGCCGAAGACCTAAAATCTGTAACTGGTTTTAACATTCGAATTAATTAAGAGCGCTTCTTTACTGTTTACTGCAACACATTTGTTTAGCTACCGTTACTTTCACTTACCTACTTAATTGCCCGGATTGAAATTTCTAAAGTCGGTAATTGTTAATTGGAATGTCGGTATCAACCGGCGGGGATCGGCGATATTAAGCTGATGAACACCTAAATTCCACGGCCTTGACTGGTTTTAAGCTTGTCTTCATGTACCATTGGAAACCAAAATCATGTAATGATTACTTAACGAGGTGAAATTCTAAAATATTAATTCGCCTTTCCTCTTCTTCTAAATGACTAGAGAAATATCTTCACGGGAACGGTTGTAAACAGCGAATGCAGCTTTTGTTTACTGTATCGGCGACTGAAACACAACTCTAGAAATTAAATCAAATACCTTCAATTCCTAGAACCAACACAAATACTTTCGGCAAGACACTTTTTCGTAACGAAGCATCATAGTGTGATTAGAATAGTGAAACAACCTTACGGAAAAAAAAGGTAACCGATTTGGACATCGAGATTTTTTAGTTCTGGACGCGACAATCTGAAAGGGGGGCGCAGAAGTCGTGGATTTTAAAAGTAACCGATGTTACAAACTCTTAACAATAAATTGCCACTTGGCGCTACAAGAGAATAGATGGCGCGTTTTGCAAAGCGAATTTACAGAAGGAATATTATACCTACTTTTATCTCATTTTTATGCGTAAGAAAAATAAAGAGGTAAATTTATTAATCCATGCCAACATCTCGACAATAATGCTCCTTTGTTATTACATTCTCGAGTACGTCAATTGAGTCATCACATTCTACAGACCTCGTTTAGATAACCTACCCTAATATTTCAAATGTTAGGTACCTACCTACTTAAATACCTATAGTAAACTACGTTTAAAAAGTTCCTTGGCCACAAATTCGCGCGAATGTATTTTATATGGATGCCTACCACAAAGCTCTAAAGTTCTAAAAAAAACCTTAGGACGAGTTTTTTGAGGAGGGTCTTCTTTAGGCGGTTCCAGGGCGGTTCTCATTGTGCCAAAGGTGAACTTCTTCTGAATATCATCACTAATCCTACAGTCTTATTAATCATTAAATTAGCTCCCCCAAAAATTAATACAAAGGGAATTGCCAAATATGCAATTCAGAAACAGTAAAAACTTAAAAATTAAAAACTGACGCGTTTATAAAGTCTGTAATGCCATGGAATTATGAAATCAAACAAAAGCGCCTGCATTTCCCATTAGTGGGTTTTGTTTAATCGCAAACTACCATGGCACCACTGATTTGCTTAAAAGCGCCAGTTTTTAGTTATCCAATTTCTTGGTTTTAAAGTTCAAAAAATTAAAAGCCATAGTATGCATGTATTCCTAATTTTTTTCTCTACAAAAACCCTAAATAGACTTTATCTCTAAAATAATTAGGGAAGCCAATAATCAGAAATGAAGAAATTACTATTGAATTTCCTATGGTGCGTTGTTCAAGTCACCATCCCGGTATATGCCTGCGATCCTGCACTCTGCTCAGAACAAAACTACCGAAAAAGTTCTTAAAATAGCCATTTCCCTATTTTAAAGATAGTTGCAAATCTTTATCACAAAAAACTTTAGTGCCATTGAAGGGACATCCCACATTTTACACAGAACTTAAATTATACGTGAACTAAGTATACGTCTCTACATAAGGATTTTTTTCGTATTCCTCAGTTTCAAAAGCAAAAATTTTCCATAGTTTTCTTATTATTTATATGTTCCCGACCTTACAAACTGCAGGAAAACCTAATTCGGAGTAGCCGGCAGAATACTCGAAACTGATCTAAGGAAATTCTTACCTCGGACCAGGTTCGAACACCCGACCTCCGCCTGTATAAGCCCAACGCTCTACCACTGAGCAAAGGAAAAGACATAAGTTTTGCAGTGGGCGGCTACCTGCGAATGGTTTTATACTAGAAGACCTATAGTTATAAGAATAAAATGATAACAAATCTTGATGCGAACAGTTTTAAAACGATTGTGGCGTTCTCCAAAACGGGCAAAGATCCTAATCTTTACAAGAAAAAATAGTTATATTTGTCAATTCCAACTTCCAAGAGCTATCAGAGGAAGTAGGTTTTTGGGCGTATTTTTTGGAGATATTTTCCATAATAGTTCTGTTTAGAGTTTGTGATACCTAAGAACAAAAAAAGAAAGATGCTTTTTAGTATTTCAAGAACAAAATATTGGTGACCATTTTTACAGTTTCGAGTATTTCCTAAAGAGTCATAAAAATTGTATAGCAACTTGTAAAAACAGATACTATTTATTTTTGATACCTACTGAATATTGAATTTTTTCCTGAAGAGTTGGAAAGGAGTTTAGACAGCGCCACACTGGTTCTAAAGTCTACACCTTTAGCAACGGAGGAGGAGGATCAACCATATTCCAAATACTAAGTAAAATATTCATAGATTATTATTCATCAAAATTTATGATTACAATTCCTGATTATCCACCAGGACAAGGACTGAAAGTTTTTCGAATATGGCGTTGAATGACACATTTCTTAAAGTTTTAAATTTTAATTAATAGTGTTTTAGATGAAATTGATACCACCCCACCCGCACACCTCCGCATGCGCGTTATGGCCAAAAGCTGTTCAGTCCTTTCTTTTATGTCTATAAGAAAATGTGTACAAACATTGGTTCTAATCAGTTCAGCCGCTTAGTCGGAAATGGGAATACAGACGGAACCGACCGACAGACCGACATCATTGAGATTTTGTTTTATTCGGATTTCTGGTGTATTTCCGTCAAAAAAGTAGAGGTAGTTTTTTTATCCCAATGCAATACCTCCCTCACTAACGTGCGGGTGGTAATAAACCTCCATAAATATCGTACGTGTAGCCTGAGCGTACGCGCTTGCTTTGACATGAGCTAACCGATTTGTATGTTTAATGTCGACGAACTGTAGCCCTTAAAGGGGGGATTAACACCAAAATGTGAGGTTAATATAAATTCAAATTTCAAATGTACAAATTTCAAAATATTTTTACTTTTTTCGTAAAAGATAATTCGTAACACCTTCATCTGAGACAACTACGTGATGAGATACATATTTCGCATTAATACAAAAGAAAAAAAAATATTACGTAACCTTTAAAGGTACACCACTAAATAAATATCAAATAGTGTAGCAAACTATTAGTGTCTTGTCACAAGTAGTACCCTGAAGAATGATGTAGTATTTTGGTTTCGGATGAAACTTACTTATTTTTCAAGTTTTGTACATTTTAGTGCCTGATCGCTAAAATGTGAGTTGCCGCCATCAAATTCCACATGTTTTTCCTGTAATTTAATTTGTGGATTTCGTGTAAGATGGCGCTGTTAGCGTGTAGCTAAAGTCTGTATACAGTATGGACGTTTAGGTAACGCAGTGACCTATTAACGAAGAATAGCAACCTGTAATATACTTACATCAATTTATCACATGGATATTATCGCCAAAGGCTGACCTTGTTCTTAGAGATAAAGGTGGTGTTTTGTTTGTTATCATAATTAGATACGTCCTACATTATGCTACAAACAGGATTGTAATTTATTCCACAGATCATTTATTCTTCTTGGTTGCTCTGTCAAATTTTCAGGTATACAATACATCACCTGTTACTGGCTTTGTGTTTGGATTTATTTTGGGATTCTTATCAATACACTTGATTTATAGTGTGTATAATCATTGAATAAAAACACTAATATATTCAATGGTATAATCAATGTCAATACTTATATACATAATATATTGGTCAACTTTTAATGCTCTGGTTTTATCAAGGTCTTTGGGTTTTATAGAAATATTTTATCATTAACGACCCTCGCGATCGTTTATAATTTTGTATTGCTGTCCGTCTGTCTGTCCCTGTGTACGATAACTTTGTGTAGAAACGTCCGATCGCTTTGAAAATAGACACACATGTTCTTCAGGATATAAGAAAGGTCCCTATTGTTTTTTGGCTATGTAGACTAACGGGCCAAAAAGTTACAACCCAAAAACTGCCCAAACCTACAAAAAAAAGGGTTCTGTTATAATTCTTGTTACAAAGAACATATGAATATCCGGTTTTCTGTGTTAGTAGATGAATTTTTAAAAAATTGCGCATGTGCAACCCAACTTTTGTATTTGAGCAATCCCATTTTTTTTATTTGTTATATTTAAATGAAATTTTGTATGTATATGCACCTCCCACCTCGTATAAAAGTAAAAGTAATGCTAATTCAAAAATTTGTTTTACAAGCTATGCTGATCTGGTGGAACAGAATCAATCCCTGCGTTGTAAAAAAGATGCATGTGCGAAGATCTCGAGAATCGTTCGGTATTCAGTTGTATCGGATTTTTTGGTCTAATATTGAGGCTAGAGTAGGGCTCTGATATGTACCACAATAGCGATAGTCGGATCTCATAAAACACTTATGTTTTTACCTCTTAATAATGCCACAGATAAAATCTCAATCCCCTAAGAACTTGATTAAGGGTGGTGAATGGGGGTGGGGCTGGAAACAAGTTTTTAATTAAAAAAAGGGACATTTTTTAAATTGCAACCAGTACTTGCACGACGCAGATAAAATGTGTCGCTTTGGACATAGATTTTTTAATCTATGTCTTGGAGCTACACCCCCGAACGGTACCAAATTTGCGTTTCTAGTTACATTTTCTTCTTATGAACACAACAAGTAAGACTCTCTGGGATTTTGGATGTATTCTTTCTAATTTTGTATTTCCAAAGATGCACCCTTAAACGGGCGTGTGAAAAGTCTGGTCCCCCCAAAATTTTATATTTGGAACTGCAATTGCGGACAGTTTCTTCGTGTGACTTTAAAAAAAATTATGCGCACTTCATCGTTGAAATAACCTAAACATATTGCACCAAATGTTCGTCTTACAAAAAAGTGGTGCGCATAGCGAATATGGCAGAGGGCAGTTCTAGCGCATTTTCCAATACATGTTGGAAGGCGCTATTATTGGCACTTTCTCCGTCGGTCCACTCGAAGCTGCATCTACTCTTACAGTTTTCAAGATATTTAGTTCGTTCTGTTTGCATTCGGTAGCTTAGGGTATAGTAACAACCAAGAACCAAGAAAATTTACACCAATTGCTTGCTACTGCGCCTGACCAGCGGCTGGTAAAGTTAAAACCAGTTATGTAGGTATTATTACATATTCATCATCCTTTATATCTCTTTTCTTGTTAGAAACAATACCTACTAACCTGGTACCTACATTTAAAACATAATATGCGCATGGTCTGCGCGTACAGAAGACAACTGTTGATTTATTAAGATATTCGCATGCATTATTACCAATGGACACACAACTAGTAGAATCGTTACCAAGAATATGTTTTCCGCTTGGCGACATATCGCATATATGGTAAAAACCAGATGTGCGCATACGCATACTGCGCAATGTGCCAACTTTATAGTCATTTCTTTGAAATTAGTAAAGAAAAACAAGGCACATAGTAAAAATTAAATGTGTCATGCGGAATCTGAGCGATATCATCTTTCTTAATCGGCTATTTTTTGAAATTTTAACCACATGTGCTTCTAGTAAAGGCAAACTTATCGCAGCATTTACCTATACTACCGGCATATCTGCACATGCATGATTCTACCCAAAAGCTTTTCTGCTCTTTCTTTTAGGTATGTCTAAACATATATGTACCAAATTTGGTTCCAATCGGTTCAGTCGTTTACCTGAAAATGAGAATACCGACAGACAGACAGATAGAGATAATCCAGATTTTGTTTGATTCGGCTTCGTGGTGCTTCAAAACGTGTATTTTTTATTATTTATGCTTCTCAGGTATAAATATTGAGAAAGGTACCTACACCATATGCTGACCAATATATATTATAAGTCTTAAATCAAATGTCATTTATAGCGCAACGGATGTTGTATTGAGAACCGCTGACTCCGTACGGCTGGTTTTGAGAAACTTTCACTCGTAGGGAACGGATTTTTACATTGCATTTCAGGTGCATATTATTAAATACAACTATCGGTCGCGTTATAAATGACGTTTCATTTACGATTTAATAATTTATGTTACATTGCTGCGCATATGGACTATAGTTTACTGACGATATGTACTATATCTTGTCATAGAGTAGTATACTTTAAGTTGTGCTGCGTAAGGCGGACGTGAGATTACAAATTGTGCTGCGTAAAACTGGCTACGTAAATACTTGTACACGTGCTGCCATCCAGTGATGTATAACTTCATTTATTGGGTACTGTTTCCGAAAACAGAATTCAAAAATTCGCTTTTGTTTCCGAATTATGGCGCGGTAAAAAGGACGGACACAAACGATCCGAAACCTATAGTATACACTATGTCCAAGATAAAGATGTTTATCATGGGGATCTCCGAAGCTATAGAAGGTATGACGATAGTCAATTTGAGGAAAAGTTGCACAATTAACCAGGTAGGTATTTACCATGCTCTAAAGAAAACCAGAAAATTCCTGTTACTTCCGGTTCCGAAGATATGCCGGACAAACCCAAATTTCCCGATTTCGTCTTCATTTCATTATAGCCCGATAGGGCACAAAAGATGGCAATGAGAAAGTGTTTGTTATTTTTTTGTATCTATTCAAATCCCATCAGAAAATAAAACGAAATCGGGAAATTTCTGTTTTTCTGAAATCGGAATTTTTTGGGTTTCTTTAAAGTATGGTGGTTAATTGCGCAACTTTTCCTCAATTAGACTATCGTCATACCTTCTATGGTTTCGGAATCCCCATGATAGACATCCTTATCTTGGACACAGTGTATATGCCCATCTCCGTTGCGGATCAACTATCTTGTGTGTGTTACCCAATTCGAGATTATGGAATTCAGAACGTAGTTCCGTATAGAGCATTAAATTGTTTTCATAAGAAGGTTTATTATCTGACATTAAAACACAATAATGATTATGAAATTTTTGAGTTTTTTGTACCATTTTTATACGAATAATATTTCAGCACATTTTGAAATTCTGATTAGTTTCGGGTCGATATGCAGAAGTTTTGCTCTAAAATGTATATAAATCATAATAAATATTGAAAGCTCTTATTTCAGAATTGGCGAGATTTTTTTGCATAGATTTCAATGGGAAATATTTTTATTTGTTACTCAGTTGTAAACGTTGATTAACAAGACAAAACGGAAACGGGTAAACGTCATGTTTAAACGCTACCGACTTGTAAAACTGACAGCTGACCTGTAAAAATTTTACAAGTTAGTAGGTACCTAATCTAGTAATTTCATTGGCCAGAATTAGTGCGAAGTCTCTGTTACTAGGATATCATGATATTTTAGACATTTCTGCGAGATCAATTTAAGAACTAATTATTTACGTTTACTATTGTTTACAAATGAGTAACAAATTAACTATTGTACATTATACGCCAGGCTAATGTAAAATACAGTTTTAAGAAAAATTACTATCAAGATCAAGTTCACACGAAAGGAGATTAAAAGTCTGCCAACAAAAATAATCAAATGTGTATATAGAATTTATTGTAATCTTATACTGGATGACATCATCGCTTACCCGCGCTCATGAACAATAGCTTCATTGTCCTGTGTACCTTGCTGTAAAAGAGCCGTAGAATTTTATCATTCATGTTGCAGATTTCTGTACAGTACTAGCGTTGAGTAGCGTAATCATTTCGAGAAAAGAATCTGTATTTTTTTACCGACAATCTTTAGTGGATGGTAATATCATTGAATTTATGATAGTTATAAATTCAATGGTAATATTGACCCGCGCGCGACATCTATAACTCTTAAATATGCGGTTTCCAAAACGTACATGGAGATGCATGGAGGTTGTCTCACTATTCTATTCTTTACACTAAGGAAGCATCCAACTTAAAACGCTTCTAGATACCGGGCGTTCATTTACAGAGAGCTCACTACAACTGGTAACTTCACGGCGGAAAACGGGTACTTTCGTTACAGTATAAATGCAAAGAACGCTGTGCACTTTTGACCCCAATGCGTTCGCGGTAAAGTTCATTTAAGCGTTTTGGAGTTGCTCGGACGAAATTAGTGACCAAATTTGAACTCGGTTCTTAGAGAATCTCAAAGGAATGTCGTGTGAGCGATTAGTTAAAAGTAGCATCAGGTTTTACTCATTTGCTGTCACTTCGGAACCTAATTTTACAGGATCACTCCACTCAAAATTAAATAGTATCAGTCTTTAACCAAGGATGGTTGTTGATGACGTGTACGGAACGCAACAAGGATATCGAAGAGTAGATAGATTTAGCGTATCTCACAATCAACTGCTTAGTAATAGTGAATCATAGCAACTGTGGCCCACTTTCCCATCTCGTCGATTATTTCCACTGTTATCTAAAACAATTATGATTGTGATAAATGGGCGACTACTTAAACCGGGAAATACAATATACTTGGCATTCAAAATGAAGACTCTTCTAATAATACTCCTTTTCGTCAGCACAACCAAACTATCCCTGAGTGCGATAGGTGCAACTGTGCAATGTAAGTGAAATTTTTTTCGGTTTCGTAATTTTCAATTGGTCGAATAGATTACTACTGGAGAGACTACACTGGAATAGTTCCGAATGACGCAATCGCCGGTGGGGTGGATTCCCATGGGAGAACTACATACGTTGCACAGATCAGCGTTCCGGCAATTCAAGATCCAACTCGTCTTAGAGTTGAAGCAATACCTGCAGTATTACAAGCAGAGAAGATGTCGGTGTATGCGCCTTACAATGGCAACGTCATTTCCACTAACGCAAGCAGTACTTCGGTGAAGGTAACAGATTTCTGTATGATCACCACTTTAATACCTTTTCTAGGTTTTGTGTGCCCCGAACTCTATACACTTTATATGGCATACGCCATCTACAACTCTACCACATGACCATAGTTACGTTATAGTCGGATACGAATCCTTGTCACCTGTGTTTCTTGGTCGTGCGCAAATAAATAATGAAACTATAACTGGCAAATTAAATGCGAACAATGGATATCGAGTACTTGAAGTGGCACACAATGGTTCTTCAGTTTACATGGAAACGTATACAATACTAACGTATACTGGTTAGGACAACAAATACAAAATTCCTGTAAAAACTACACTAATAAATTGGAAATAGAGATGGATTGGGCGTTTAGCCACTCAAAGATGGTAATTAATAAATATTTCAAAAAGAGATACTTACAAAATTTATTTATTTTTAATGATGTATTGCCGCTTCTCTATCGGTTTCACACTATTTGTAATGGTGACCGATTTCGTGTTAGACATTCTGTCATACGCAAATTACAATTTATCTCGGAGTTTTATCAGTGTTTTACCCATGATCCCATAATTGCAATTCACGTGCTTATTTTTTCGTTGAATTTGCATGACGTTCACGTCATTTTATATCGTTTGCGGCAAATTATAACAAAAAAAGGTAAGAAGGTACATCTGCGCGATTTGAAACGCTTGATTGGATTTCTTAGTCTATTTTGTTTATGTGTTCTCCAAACATTTACAACTGCTTCATAGTAAACGTGAACTAAAGGGGTCCGCTAACCCCCCCCCCCCACTGAGAAATTTTATAGTCGTATTATTTTAAAATGAATGCGCTTGTTATGCGCTCATATGCGCCACATTCTTGCGCCATTATCGTTTTTTAGAAATCCGAAAAAACATTTGGGAAGGGCCAAGTAAATGTAGCCCCCCCCCCCCCCGTATGGATTTTGTCGCTTGTAACTAGGTCACCTGATACATTTGGTAATGCGCTCAATTGCGCCACTTGAATTAAAGCTAGCGCCATTACGGTTAAGCCATAAAAAATTTTTAAAAAGTGGGGGGGGGGGCTAACAACGTTTTCAAAAGTTACGTTTTTTAACAAGTTTTTCTACTACATAGTACCTTTCATCATGCGCTAAAATGCGCCGTAAACATAAATCTTTGCGCATTATAGTTTTTGAGAACCTTTTTAAGTACCTATAGAACTATAACGCTATTCATTTTAAGAAGTTAGCGGTAGAAAGCACAGGGACAGTTTAACCTTCACTGTGATTGGTTAAAAGACGAGTCACTATTACTCTGAAAAATAAAACGAGTGACGAATTCTGTCTGTTAGAAGTTTCAATTACGAACTAAACTGTCGAACTGTCATTAGCTGTCAATTTCAAAGAACCAAGCGTGATATCGTTAAATTTATATTTATATTCTTCAAATTTTGTGCCGTTTTATATTTTTCCTGTGTGTGTCTATCTTCAAACACAGCGCCATCTACTACCTTCTTATAATCAATACAGATATATATGGGTGTGCGAGGGTAGATGACAAATTTTTTAAAGCCAGTTATAACTGTTTGTATACCTCTACTATAACTTTAAAATATGATATTTCAGCAAAATAAATCATATTATTGCCAATTTATGCAATTTAAATTGTAGATTTTTATTCTAGCGCCAAAACGCTGTTTTGTGTCATGGCGGTGTCTGTGACGTCACAGTCCTGACAATTATAAACACATAACCCCAGCGTAAATAGTTTAAAAGATTTCGGGATGAATTATAACTACCGTAAGTGCTGCCCTGCCATGGAGTATACTTTGTAGGGCTCAGCAGTAACATTTTTCTGTAGCACAGCTAAGTATCCCAGGCGAGTAAATCTCGTTCCAAGGATGCTGTATCATTCAAATTATTCATGGAGTAGAGAAATCCCGAAGGGTTTTTGACGATTGCTCATTAAACGTAATATAGAAAACTATATTGACATGAGTACCACATTTTTCACATACGTTAACTCCTGAGGCGTGCAGTAGACGACAATTTGGACAACTTCCGAATCCGATTGAGCCATTTGCCGATAGAGTTTCGAATAATCTGACTAGAGATCATGACTTGTTAAACGTGATAAAGGAGACTTTATCGACACTAGTACTCCTTTGGACTCTGAGGGGTTGTAAAAGTAGCTTGATGGTAGGGTAAAGAAAATCATTGTTTTCTTCGTCGACAACTAAAGAAACTGCATACAGCTTTGCGTGAACCGTATGTTGCGGGAAAATTTTGACTTAACTGTGAATAAGTTGCCAGAGTCTTCTTTTCGACTGCACCCAATGTAAGGTTCCATAAGAATGCCCGCCATAAAAACTGTTTTTCCAAAAAAAATTTGTTTTAAGAACTACTTTATAAATTTAGACGTTTATCTACAAAATGTTCGTAACAGAAAACTCTTAAAGTGGACATCTCCATATGATAGCTTCGATGACCTAAAAACAAAGCATCTTAAGTACACATTCCTCTTAAATAACTACATTTCTTGTAAAAAATTTAAGCTTAACTTAAAAACCTACAAGACTTGTGACAGTTTTCTGATGAACAAAAATCTGTATTTGATGCAAGAAATATTCCCAACATCATTTCATCAATGTTTGGCAGATTTGCTGCTATCAGCTTTCGTATACCCACTTTTCATTTTTATCTGGTTTTAAAAAGTATACTTTAGGATAATATAATCACTATAAAATGGAACAAGCACTAAATTAAACAAGTTGTAAATCAGCATATGCATGATTAAAGCGCATTTTTGGTAATGCAGGTCAGTATTTTATTAGCGAAGTTTAAAATTATCGATCTCACGAGTCATTTTGGCTGCGTTAAATAATTAATTTTATTTAATTTCAATTGACGGTACGTCTTCATTTTGTAAAACAAATCACAAAGTAAATAATAAGTTTTTATACTGGTAGCGCTATCTAACGGTAAAATTATAGCACCTCCGAAACCCATATCGAAATTATTTTCTTCAATTATCGATTTCACAAGTAATCTAACTCAAAATAGAGTAGTGCCTGCACATCTACACTATAGCAGAAAGCTTTTAGTGAAAATTTGAAGTCTCTAGCTATTGTAGTTGTGGAGATCTAACGCGGACAGCCGGCCTGCCAGCAATGACGAATATAATAGCGTATTTTTTTCAAAAATGCGCTAAAAACGTAGACAAACTCTACAAACGCACAGAGGATTAGGATAATGACGTCACGCGCTCTGATTGGCGTTTGATATCACGTGACAAATGTCGTTATTTTTTAATTTTAGTTTTACTAAAATATAATAGTTTCTCGTGTACATTACCAAAGAAAGATATTTTGGGATACCCTGACACCTTACTCTATCTTATGAAACAAAAACTTATGTATTCTTTTTCCACTGTCATGTACCCTATTGTGCAATTTTAACTCGGTTTGCAATAATCGCCAACAACTCATAGGTATTAACTTACTTGGTTTGGAGTTGATGCATTTATGCCGCAATGTAGTTCATGTATTAACGATCCTCGAGATAGTTTATAATTTTGTACTGCTGTATGTCTGCCCGTCTGCCTGTGCACGATAACTTTGTTTAGAAACGTCCGGTCGCTTTGAAAATTGCTACACATGTTCTTAAGGATATAAGAAAGGTCGCTATTGTTTTTTAGTTACGTAGACTAACGGGCCAAACAGTTACACCCCAAAAACTGCTCGAACCTTCAAAGAATGGTATCTTTTATAATAAATTCTTGTTACAAAGAACATGTAAATGCCCGGTTTTCTGTGTCAGTAAATATTCATTAAACCTAAAACAATTTTGAAGATGAAAAAATAATATTGCGCATTGTTAAGATATTTAAATGAAATTGTATGTACGCACCTCGAGTAAAAGTAAAAGTAATGCTAATGGGAATGCGGAGAAGTCAAAGATACTATTAAGACGATGGATGTTAGTGCTATTTGATTTGATCGTCTGTTAATAGTAGTAATACTGTAATAGTAATAGTAAGAAAATGGTCATCCAATTTAAAAAAACCTGAGTTTTTAGTCGTTGAAGTTTCATAACTTTGGATCTCCATAGGTCCGGTTGTCCGCAACATAACTTTTTTTTAAGTACACTAAATGAAAGCCCTATTCATTCTCTATGCACTGATAAAAATGGGTTGCTATGACTACAACCGTTTTCAACAGGGCCGGCACTTCTTTATTTTGACGTGTGGTGCTCTACGCCCAGAAGAAACGATTTTGAAATTCAATGTTTTTATTAATTGGATTAGGAGGAGTAAACGGGGGATGAAAAGAGAAAATAGAATAAACAATATATTGCACATCTCATTACATTGCCATCGAAAAAGTAGAAGCACGTTGCGCAGATCGCGAAATCCACTCCTTCATCAGGGGTTTTAAATCCAACGCCGCAGTATAATCCCGATGTACATGGAGAACGGCTACATGATTGAGTATCTTGCCTTAAATTCGAACGCAAATAGGTCTTCAGCCTGCGAAGTGCAGAAAAAGATCTTTCTGCCGTACAAGTCGAAGCAGGGATGGTAAGAAAAGAATGTGTCGTTTGTTGCGCGTGTAGTGCTAAGCACCACCACTTTGTTTTCCGTCTGGTGCTCGAGCCTTTGCGCACTACTGGAATTGCCGGCGCTGGTTTTCAAGTAAGTAATCAATTATCAAAGTACCATCTGCATCCGCCATTTCTTTTCTTAAAGTCAAAATAACTTAAAAACCATAAATGGTAGATATCGACATGTGGATATCAAAAGAACTGAAATTTCACGTAGAATCCAAAAATGTAATAAAAAATAGGGGTTGCCATTTAAAATAACGAAGTTACTAGCCACTTCCGGTATTTCCGGAAGTGCGTCCATTTTGAAAATATTTTACATCGATTCTATCGGAGTAACTCCCAAAAAAAACACCCTGTATAGTGTTTCTGAAACACTATAATGGCGCAAAGATTTTTGTTTACGGCGCATTTTAGCGCATGATGAAAGGTACGATGTAGTAGAAAAAACATGTTAAAAAACGTAACTTTTGAAAATGTTAAGTTAGCCCCCCCCACTTTTTAAAAATTTTTTATGGCTTAACCGTAATGGCGCTAGCTTTAATTCAAGTGGCGCAATTGAGCGCATAACCAGATGTATCAGTGGCACAAATACCGGTAGCAAAATGCGTTATGGGGGGTTCCGTTCACTTGGCCCCTCCCAAATATATTTAAGGATAACCAAAAAACAAGAATGGCGCAAAGATATCTTTTTACGGCGCATTTCAGCGCATACCTGAGAGTACAATTTCGTATGAAAAGATGTTAAAAAAAAGTAACTTTTAAAAACGTTAAGTTGGCCCCCCCCCCCACTTTTTGAAAATTTGTCACGGCTTAACCGTAATGGCGCTAGCTTTAATTCAAGTGGCGCAATTGAGCGCATAACCAAATGTATCAGGTGACCTAGTTACAAGGGACAAAATACGTACTGGGGGGGGCTACGTTCACTTGGCCCCCCCCCAAATGTTTTTTCGGATTTCTAAAAAACGATAATGGCGCAAGAGTTATTATCGGTGGCACATATGAGCGCATAACGAGCGCATTCATTTTAAAATAATACGACTATCAAATCTCTCAGTGGGGGGGCCAAGTTAACGGACCCGAACTAAAGTAAGTCTGGCGAGAACAAGCGATAATAAGAAGCGGAAATTCAGCGCAGTTGCCACGATCTCTTCGGACCTAAACGTTCCGTTCATTTCATTTGAGCCGGCTGAAAAAGCCGAAATGCAGGTTTTCTATTGGTTGTTAGGGCACGCCGGTCGAGGTCATTACTTTCAGAAAAGAAAGTCTGTTTCGGTTTTTCTAGCGGGCGAGATCCAAATGGCGAGAGAAGTGGAAGAGCGATCATTCTAAGCTGATTTTCGCGAGCGAGCACGTCCTAATTTGGGTATGCTAATTATTGTTCTTGGTTTATTTCAAGTAAAAACGAAAGGTTTTCGTTGAACTTCAACAATGGCCACGTACAAATGTGTGAAACAATTGATTCGCGGACGACATTTTTAGCTGCGTGGCTAGAAATATTGCGTATGTGTGAAGATTTGCGGCTGTAATTCGGGAACCGGAACGTGCAATTGGTGCCTTAGACAGGAGTTAGAGAAAATCTACTTACAAACGGAAGGCACCGTAGACGAATTGAGGGCTCGTCTAATTCAAAATTTATGAGCCATTGCTGGTCCTATTACCACAAAAAGTAGAAGAACACCGAGTAAGGCACAAATTAATAACATAACACCTAAAGCTTTATTCAGCTATTTTTCAATGAAGTATAACCGGTTACGGTTCTCGACAGAAAGAGGGAAATGAATGTGTGCAATCGATCACCTACGAGCACTAAAATTGCGTGATTAAAATTCCAACGATAGATGAAGTTCAATAAAATATACCGGGAACAATAATACTTGTAATTACGAAAATAAACCGTTACACAATGTTAAACTATGAATCCAGAACACTTGAAATGAAAATACATACCATAGAGAGGACCAATGCTGGCGATGCGGAGAAACAGGTCACCTGAGAGGTAACTGCAGAAGAGAATTTAAGATATTCGGTTCACACTGCGGGAGAGAAGGCGTTCCTGTCCGCCAGTGAGAGTAACATAGGGATTCCTAATCGTCCTGGCCGAAAACCCTGCATTAACCGTAAACAGACACACTTAATTGAACATAGCTAAACCACTAATCTTTTAGCGACAAAACAGAGGAAACCAGCAGATCCCTCAAACACTACCGACAACGCTAAGCTATCGACGACAAGAGTAGGACAAAAAAATAGAAAATATTCCCCCAGATATTTAAAAATATTAACTACGTGACTCAAAACACTTAGTACTCGTAAATTAAATGTTCAATTAAAATTCCCCAATTAGCCAAACCCCTAATTGAGACCGAACGATTAGTCTTAACTAATTGACTACATCAATAACACAAGGTTCTCAAAAACAAAATGAAATACGATTAATAACTGCTGGATACTAAAAATAATCGTAACAACCCTACCTTGAATAAAACTCGGTCGCTGTAGAGAGCTCCCCTGGAGGGAGTCCGACCCTGTAACAAAAGAAATCCACGCACCTAACTCGGTGGTCCGTGGCTAACTAATTAATGCCTGAAGTGGCCGTAAGTCCAAGATCGCTTTATAACACACATAAGTAAGGGGCTGGTTAAATGTTTCAGGTAAATCCACTTGTTCGGAGTTTATCTAATTGCCAAAGTGTCCAGATGGTCGATTCAATTAATACAAGGCTTCGAGGTGGCCGTTATCTGATAACGTCGACACAGGCCCAATTAAAGTGATATGTGCGCACGGAAACACACTGGTAGTTTTAACATCCTCGAGCTGGTCTGGTATTGTTCAGCAGGAGGTAGTCAGAGGAATGAAAAAATCCTCTAAAAATATTATACATAAAATAACCGTCTTAAAATCACAAACGCATATACCTCTAAGTTAATAAGAGGGCGTAGAAACCAATTAATACGAATAAAGATTCTAACAATTATTAAATCATGTCGGCTCAATCGTCAGATATCGGATGTGCGTCAAAATCCCCATTCAACTTAAAGGAATTAACACGCAATTATCTTTCGACCAACGTGCTCAACGGAAATCTTAACGGAAACGAAGGAATGAAGGTTTTGGAAAAATGCCCTGTCACTTCCGCGCTGAAAAATTGCGTGGTTAAATTACATCAATAGATGGAGCCCTCTATCAAACTGCTTCAAATGTTGGGGAGTTCTTCGACAAGTAGTGAACCGTACACAATAATAATGCTTCGTACTGGAGAAAATAAATCGATACGCCTCCTTTTTCCTCCGACAGGAGGGAAACTTCCAAGATTTTTCGACGATCGAAAAATATATTTAAAAATATTGAAATTTTGAAAACCCACCCCTATACAAAAATCAACCCTCTCCCAAAACAACATAACCCTTTAAATCCAAGGTCATCGATTCATTCACCCATGTTCAGCACCACAGGAACAATCGACCCCCCTTCACCAAAACACCGAACCAAAATTATACTTCCCTAACACTACTATCCAACCAAAATGTTCTGGGTGAAAAGGCAGCCAGCATCCCCAAATGATGCCCAAGTGTAAAGGAAACTGAAACACTCCCCCCTCACATACAAGAAACCCTTCCCCTAAATAACCTCAAACGCAATCCCATGGTACTTAGGCGATAGACTGTACCAGAAAAAGGAAAAATCAGGCTAACATAAAGAAAGAAAAACAATACAGTAGTCAGGAAAGATAGAGAAAAGAGAAATGGATCGGAAAAAATCCCCTAGTCGATGTTGTTGCTACGATCCGGATGCCATCCCCTGTGCCCAAATAACCACCCGAAGAATAAGAAGCAGAAGAAAGAAAGAAATATGGAACATAAACAAATATTGAACTCCATATGCAGAAGCATCATTCTGAACGACAAAAGGATTTGAAAAATCTGGGTTATTGAGTAGCAGTGCAGTAGATAAAAGGTCCTTTAATTTTACGAAAGATTCCTCGCACTCAGAGGTCCGTTCAAATTTAACATTTTCTCTAAGAAGTTTTGTTAGAGGTGCAAGACCTGTAAAAAAGTCAGGAATGAACCTACGGTACCAATCGCAATTCAGGTCCTAAAAAGGTGTTGATTATGCGCTGAAAAGTTGCAGGAGCAGCAGTCAAACCAAAGGACATACGTTCAAATTGAAAAAGACCACGACCAGGTACAGTAAAAGCTGTGTAAGGGCGTGATTGCTCAGCAACTTCGGTTTGCCAATACGCTGACTTAATGTCAACTAAGACACTTGGCATCTCTCAATTGGTCTAAGATGGTGTCAATATAAGGTAAAGATAAATCGTCTCGCTCAAGTAATGAATTTAATTTTCAAAAAAGGGTCACGTATAACCCATTAATTCTGTCGTATCTCGGGGTCGGGGCCGCATTCGGAAACGATTCGCTCAACATTTTGGAGAAATCTGTAACTTTAATGAGGTCACCCTGTATATTTTGTAATACTCAATCCAAAAAAATCGCGCAGGCCCAAAGAAATTCAACTCTAAACGCTTAATTGGTATAAATCACCCTTACAACTGTTCAAACTTCAAAGATCCAATTAAAATCGCGATTACACCCATGTGCCTTAATTACTCCAAGAAATTTGTTAATTTTGCACTTCTAACCTGCTATCAACACCTCTTCGTAATGAGGTATTTAAGTCATAGACGTGTTGTTTTTTACAACGCTACTATTAATCAAGGGAAAAATCCAAAATACCCGTGCGATTAATGCCAATGAAATGTAAAATTCAGCCAACTATGTTACGTTCCAAAGGTCATTAGATACTTAGGTACTGCTTTCAAATATTCTGTATTTAATGGAATATTGAATTATTTTTACAACTTTTACGTTTTTACATTCGATTGTTTTCTAAGATATGGTGATTGGCGTATACATGCACCCACGAACTTATAAATTAAGATGGACTGCTAATGCTGAATTGACAAATGACACCTACATGGGGGCAGCCATGATGTGCACTCACTTAGCGCGAAATCAACTAATAAAACAAGCATGAACCTCACGTTTTCTAAATAAATTACTGTGACACATGTTATTTTCCAAGGCTGCAATAGTCTCAAAACTTGAGCACTAGGAGAATTCCCCTAGAAAATAACTAAAACGGGCACATCATGGCCGCGCCCATGCTAGGGCCATTTCTACCTTTATGCAACTGTTTGATCAGCAGTCCATCTTAATTTATAAGTTCGTGCATGCACCCCACTTCGAAATAAATTTCAACACATTACACAAATACATATGAAATGAAAATGAAATGAAATATATAGTTATTGTTCTATTTTAACATTAGGTACTGGAGCTCTATTTTTAACAGCACGTTTGTACTCTTCACGAGGTGTCTTCACTGTTACAACACGTACGACATTATCTTGACGTGGATGAATTTTCAGTTTCGGCCTAAAGGCCAACACAACGGTGGAGAATTAATGTCTTTGATTAGGACCAACTGCCCTATTTGAAGATTGGGGGAAGTGTTAGAAAACCATTTCTGACGTTGTAATTCTTCCATATGTACTCTTTGGACCATCGGTGCCATATATGTTGTTGCAGCATTTGAATGTGTTGGTAATGAATGAGATAATCGATTTGTAGGTAAATCTCTAACATCAGCTTCGGGCAATGACGTCAATGATCTCCCAATGAGAAAATGCGCTAGTGTAATTAGATTGAAGTCATTTGGACTGGAGCTAAGAGGTGACAGCGGTCGGGAATTTAATATTGACTCGGCTGGAACAAGAAGAGTTTGAAATTCTTCGAAAGTGAATAAATTGTTTTTCATCATTCGTCTTAAATGAACCTTTATAGATTTTACTCCGGCTTCCCACAGACCACCGACATGTGGTGAACTTGCAGGAATGAACTTCCAATTTATTCCATCATTGGCGCAGAATGAAGTAAGCGCAGTATGGTTATCAGTTAAAAATTTTAGAATTTCATCTATTTCATTCTTTTCTCCTGTAAGATTTGTACCATTATCTGAAAAGAACTGTAAAGGGCTGCCTCTTCTAGATATGAAACGTCTAAGACATGCAATGAATGCTTCAGAGCTAAGACTAGTAGCAATTTCAAGATGAATGGCCTTGGTCGTGAAACAAATAAAGAGGCAAACCCAAGCCTTCAATGTTTTACACCCGCGTTCTTTTTCTATCTTTTAGTAAAAGGGTCCAGCGTAATCTACGCCGGTTGAATGAAAAGGAAAATTTGGAATGGCCAGTTCTTTTGGAAGATTTCCCATCACAGTAGTTTGAAAGGAAGGTTTTGACCTAAAACATGTAGAGCTGAAACGCTCTGCTTGTACCATTTTTGAAAGATTATTCAGTGAATTTGAAAGTTCATCATTATTCAATGGCCCATGTAACTTATTATCTGATTTGACATTATGCATAAAACGTAAGCAGAATGCCATAGAGCGTTGAGGCCTTGAAAGATTTGAGAATCGTTCTATATTTATTATTGGACGAATTCTTGTTATCGTCTGTAGCACTTGTGATTTTTTTATTTCAGGAAGTACTGTTTTTTGACACACAGATGCAAAAGGCCATTGTGATGAAGAAAGGGAAAGCCAATCTGGACCATGCCACCATAAATTAGATGATATTAATGAAGTTGGAGTAGTACCACGTGATAATAGATCTGCAGGATTTGATGTGGAATTCACATGGTACCAATTTTCTTGTAGGGTTTTGCTCTGAATTTCGGAAATTCTGTTAGCAACAAATGGTTTTAATGAAGATGATGACATGTTTATCCAACCCAACACAATTGTAGAATCTGTCCAATGAAAAATGCCGCTGAACCGAACTGTTAAAGCTCTTTGAATTTTTTCTGACAGTTTTGCGGCTATGAGAGCACCGCATAATTTCTAAGCGAGGAATTGTAAGTGGCTTTATTGGACAAACTCTGGATTTAGCACAAAGCAAATAAATATATATTTTATATTGGGCGTCAATGGTTCGAATATACAGGGTGATTCCTATAGTACCTGCCACCGTTTGGGAGCGTGTAGGTGGTGCGTAGGGGAGTATTTTGATATAGGACACTTGGGGTCGGAAATCTAAAATAAGGGTGCCAGAGCCAAATTTACCTTCTGGAATTTCGCGCCTGTAGGTAGGCAACCCAACCGGCGGCGGTGCACACGGAGCGATCTCAGGCGGCGATGTGTGGCTGACACTTGATCAGAATTTTGTTTAAACCCACGAAATCCCGTCTGCAACGACGCGTATCAAGTGAATAAACACTATGGCAATAGTATAATAATAGTTGGCTAGATGTAGGAAGTGCATTGAGAACAACGGTGGCCACGTTGAACACTTGTAAACGTTATTGCTTTTGACTGTCGTTTTCCCTCCTTCCCTCCCATGTCGCTTCCTCGCGCTAACTCGCTCTGCATCGCTCCGCGCGAAACGTCGGTCGGTTGGGTTGCCTACATACAGGCGTGAAATTCCAGAAGATAAATTTGGTTCTGGCGCCCTTATTTTAGATTTCCGACCCCAAGTGTCCTATATCAAAATACTCCCCTAGGCACCCCCTATACGCTCCCAAACGGTGGCAGGTACTATAGGAATCACCCTGTATGTACAGGCACCATATGCCTTTTCACTAGCACCAGAAAAGGTATGGAGTTCAGTATGAACAGGATCGATGCATCTGACATGTCTAGGTATTGTGAAATGATTGATATGTTTATATGTAATGGATCAAAAATTTGTGAAATGCTAGAGAGAATTATACATTTTGTGACCCTTTTTGAAGGATTATCTATAATCTCAGAATTGTATGTCTGAAATTGATGACCAAAATATGCCCAACAATTTCGTATATTCCTTTGAATCTAAATTTAATGTATTTAGTTCTGAAATGGAATCTGAAACCTGACTAAGAACTTGAGGTTCATTAGAGATCCACTTACGAAGTTCGAAACAGCCACTTTTAAGAATTGATGATATTTCTTTGCAAATATTAGTTAAATCTGTTAATGAATCAGATCCTGTAAGTCAATCATCAACATAAAAGTCAGTTTGGATGACCTTAGAGGCGGCTGGATAAGTATTGATATTTTCTAAATCTAGTTGAAAAAAAGATCTGATAGCCAAGTAGGAAACTGAAGAAGTGCCATATGTGACAGTATTTAATTGAAACTCTGTGAGAGGAGAGGATCTGAAGGTTTTTCTCTCCAAAGAATTTGTTGAAGATTTCTCTGTGAAGGTTTAATTAAAACTTGTCGATACATCTTACATACGTCGGCTGAGACGACATATTTATGTAGTCTGAATCGGAGTAAGATAAAAAATAGCTCATGTTGGATGATTGGTCCGCCCATTTGTATGTCGTTTAAAGACCAACCTGAGGATGAAGAACAAGACCCATCGAACATAACTCGAAGCTTGGTAGTGAGTGAATCAGCCTTTAGTATCCCATGATGTGACAAAAAGAAATATGTTGTATCATTTGATATTTCTACCTTTGACATGTGGCGAAGCTCTTGATACTCCCTCATAAATGAAGTATACAATTCTCGTAATTCGGAGTTCCGCTGAAGTTTTCGTTCAAGATTGTAAAACCGCTGAAGTGCTACTGACCTGGAAAATGAATTAAATCTATACACTCCTCTATTTCCCAGAAGCGAGAAAGCCAGGGAGAAAGCTGACTTTGTATATAGTTCAATTTTGTAAATGAATTTTAGAAGAGTTTGAGCTATTCGACGAAACACCTTTTATAAGTGGTCCACCCACTATCCATCCAAACTTGGTCTTATGAAGAAAGGGACCTGAAGGTTTGAGACGGATTTGACCTATACATAATGATTCCCAAAATAAATCTGAACCTATCAGTAAATCAACTGGTTTGGGATTATGAAATTGAGGATCTACCAATTTATGGCATTTAGGTATTGAAAGAGACTGAAAATCTACAGGAGATTCGAGAACAACATCACATATTTCCGTAACAATCAAGAAGAGCTATAGATGGAGTATTTTTTGAACATATTTGAATTTTACAAATGGAATGGATTCTACCATGAAGCCCCTGAAATTGTAATATTAATGGGATTAAGTGATAATCCAAGTTTTTGACAGAAATCTGAATTAATGAAGTTAGACTGACTCCCTGGGTCTAAAAGTGCTCTGCATTCTTAACGATTTCCCTTTGTATCAATTACCTCCAACAAGAATGTTGATAAAAGTACTTGTTTTGAACTTAAATTGAAAGAAATCAAAGACTGTTGAGCATGTGTATTAGAATTGGCCACTGATTGAGTAACATGTAGATGACCGAAATTACAATCATTCAACTGATGCCCACGATTTAAACAATTTACACATAAATTGGATCTGTTGACCAAATCAATTCTTTCAGGAACGGACAACTTTAAGAATTTTGTGCAAGTGTAAATTTTGTGATTTGGAGCATTGCACGCTGAATATAAACGGTTTGAAGTATGAAAGCTTTTTTGAGTATAGTGTTTAAATTTTTGTTTAGAAACTGTTTGTGATTTGGACGATTGTGCCTTTACTGTTTGGGCTGAATTTGCCTCTGTATTCTTCTCTTCCATTTTCTTAAGCATTTTTGCCTTTTGTTTTAAAAATGAAAGTAAATTCTCTAAATTGGGTGAATCATTTAGAAATTCTTTAGATTCCCACTCTCTGATTGTCACTGGATCAAGTTTTGTAGGTAAATATTAAATATGTAATTAAAGTATTCCAAGTTGTCCTAATGCTGACATTAAGTGCATTCTTACATGGTCGACTAAATGGCCGAGATTTTTTGAAGATTCCTTTTTGATAGATTCAATATCAAATAAAGCTTTAGTATGTACATGTAATAATGCTCTTTTATCTGTAAATTGTTCACATAATAATTCCCACGCTATTGAGAAATTGTCATTTGTAACTTGAATATTGGCTATACTTTCAAAAGCTTCACCCTGTAAGGCTCTCTTCAAATAATGCAAACGTTGAACATTACTAATACGACTATTATTATTAATTAAGCTTTCAAATGACTCCCTAAATTGTAACCAGTCACTTGACTCACCTGAAAATGTTGGTAAATTTATTGTAGGCAACTTTACTTCCGAGTACTGATTAAAGTTTTGATTATCATTTGAGTTAGAACCTGAGCTTGCCTCATTTTCTGCATAATTGCCTTGTAACAAACCTTGCGCACGGGATATTGTTGAATGACACTCGTTTTCAAATTGTTCACGGGCATTATATTCACTTTCTAAATCTTCGTCCTTGATTAGACATTCAATTTCTAATTGTATAGCAAGAAATTCATCCAACAAACTCTTATAAGATGAAATTCTGTTTTTAATTTCCCCCCCGTAAATTATATATGACTGAGAACTGCATTTGTCAATGTAAGTTTGAAAATTAGTTAAACGAGCTTTTAAACTACCACGTTTAACACGAAGCTTTCGCATTTCTTGTGATGATTCCATAATTAGTACTAATGCAAATAAGTAATACTTTACAGATTAGTTGCCGTCCGAATGGAAGTTGAACGAATCGCTTGTGGAACTCTCTGACCAGCTGAAAAACTCTTTTAGTCTCGGCACTGAATGTTCTTGTCTGGAAATGGGTGACTAGAACTGTGCTTGAAGATGTAACGGCTTGCTGGAGAAATGTCTTCCCGGCACTGGATGTTTGTTTTTCAATATCCAATTAATGCAATCTTCTGTAATTAGATATGGATTATTGAGTCATAAATCCGGCATTCACGAAGGACCATATGTTTAAGCTAAATGCTTTGAAATATTCTGTATTTGATGGAAACTGAAAGATTGAATTATTTTTACAACTTTACGTTTTTACATTCGATTGATTTTTTAAGATATGGTGATTGGCGTATACAGGTACTATGATGCTTCTTTTACAAAAATCCCCAATGGATAGCATTTCAAATTAGGCGAAGTACGTACATATTTAGTACTAAATGGTAGGTACTGATGTAGGGGCCCGTTTCACGACCGCGATATGGAGAGATTTTGCTCTGGATTTTTCACAAATAAATTAAAAAAATATTGATCTACATGTTGAGTTGCAGCCTAACGGATTGTGATTTTTTAGAGAACAGCTCTGGGAAAAATTCAAAAGGAAACGGTATCTGCTTTAAAATTAATGCGTAAAACCCAATGACGGAAATCAGATATGAAAAGGTGTGGTGAAATTGAGCTCTTAATCATGAAAATTTTTAAGTGATAACAGCACTATCATAAGTGATTTAAATGTCAAACATTCTTGAAAATGCCTCGGTATTTCCCCAAACTATATCGACAATTGTAATTTTTAATTCGTGCAAAACAAATAAGATTATCGCTGTTTTAAAAAGGCATACGATGGAACGGGAAAACAGTACACGTTGCAAAGGGCCAATGAACATGAGGACACTTCTATCTTTCTTTCTGGCTGTTGCCATAACTCAACTTTGTGGCGGTGCGATAATCAGCTCCGTGGAGGGTAAGTTCATTCCCAGCCGATCCACCTTAAGTTTGTCGAATAGATTACTTTTGGAGGGACTACAGTGGAATAGTACCGAAGGACGCGTATGCCGCAGGAACCGACGCAAACGGCCAACCTACGTACGTAGCCCAAATCAGCATTCCCTACGTTCGAGATCCTCGGCGTTCAACAGTTGATGTAATACCTGCGGTTCTACGCGCTGGGGAAGTCGAAGTGTACGCGCCTTATAATTTTGACGTCACTTACGTCAGCGCAATTAATTCATCTTTGAAGGTAACACGTACTTTGTAGATCAAGTGCAGTAACAAGTGCATTTCAGGTTCTGTGCGTCTATAGCTCTAGTTACTACAAATGGCATTCGCTAACTACCCCATTACCATCATACCATCGGTATGTTGTAGTGGGATATGAGTCTTCGAGACCATTGTATCTGGGTCGCGCGGTAATGGACAATCAAACCCTAACTGGAAAAATATATGCTGATGACAGACGCAGACTTATAGCGGCCTACCAAGGTGGACAAGTTTATCTGGATTCTTTCACAATATTGACTTATTATCGTTAGCTGATTCTAGGGTCTAAGATAAATATTCCTATCGCGTAATAATGTTTAATTTTTTGTAGAATGTCGTACCGATTATCCTCAAGGGTAAGGGGTAAAGGATTAAATAAAAAGTCAAATATCTTTATTCAACGTTATCGGTTCTTATTTTCATATCGCCTTTACTGTAAGAACACATTTTAGTAAATAACGAGGCGAAACGATTGCTGAAAAGGTAAATGGTTAAACCACATTCATACGCAAAATCATACTTCGCATTCGTAGGAAATGCTCAATCTTTATTTATAATCGTACGTGAAACCAACACGCTGTGGAACTCACCTGGACATCGCACGGACCGTTAATAGAATGGTTTCGTCGTCTTCTGTTGTGGAATTTTTCGAATACCTCGTGCTCAAAATGTTGTTGGAAACTCGTTCGGGTGCTGCTAAGGCTCTATGGAGATCGTACCAGGGTCTCGATGTAATTTCCCTTAATTAACTTAATTTTTGATCACGAAGTACTTGTATTTATACCCTCTCTCCTAGTATCTAAGTTCCGCTTATCTTATTACGACGTTTATAAAGTTAGCGCATCCGTTCTAAAAGTCGGCGGCGCAATGGTTGCGTTGCCGACTGCTATTCGGGTGGTTGTGGGTTCGATTCCCGCTGCCAACTCTCAGCACCCTAACTCCATTCCTGCCGTTCCCATCTTTAACTTTACCCATCTCGAATGGACAGATACCAATGACAATTAAAACTGGAACTCGTACGCAAACGTTGACGTGAAATTATAACTTGAAAATGAAACTAGTATTTCAAACCCAAAATTAGATCTGTAACCCTTACAGAAATAACGGGCAAAATTGTCTCGCTTATCTGCCTTTGTGTTTGCGTAGACACCGCTACCAAAACCAATTACAACTGGATTTCCTACCTAACCACAACAAAAAGGCTTCAAGCTATTTAATTCTTTACTAAAACCTTTCGTTTAATGCGATGATTGTGATTTTCTTTTTATCAACCTATTATCGACAGATAAGTGTTGTAAAAAATGGTGCTTTATCACGTTAACCTCTAAGAAGGTGTAACCAGGTGGTCGCTTAGTTGTTTTCAAAGGGTAGTTTGTCGAATTTGTATTTTATTCAACATAAAATTTGCACATACACCGCTTCAGAGCGAACATGAATGAAAGTATGTTTGGAAATAAGAGCGAGAACAACGTGTACATCTTGTAACGAAGCAACCATTTTCCGTCTTGACTTTTACCAGTTTTAGTGATCACTCTGTCTAGAAGAGGGCGCGTTACGAAAAGTATCGTGCCGAAAGTATTTATGAGTTGAAGATAGAAGATGTAATTTTTAGAGTTATGATTCATCCGCTGCTACCGTAAAGAAAGCTGCAATTCATTCGCCGTTTGTAACCGTTTCCGTAAAGATATTTTAATTATTTTTGTTGCGCACTTTGTTTTTGTCACTTAGAAGACGAGGGCGTATTAATATGTTAAAATTTCAGCTTCGTTAAATAACTACTTTGACGAGTTTGGTTTTCTAGGTTAATTTAAAACGAGCAATAAACTTTATATTATACCGACCCCAGGAAATCTAAGTAATAAAAGGTGGTAATTGGACTACCGATTTTAGAAATTTCAATCCGGCCAATCAGAAGCAGCGCTCTGAATTAATTTAAATTTTAGGACAAATTACAGAGCTTTTGGACGTCAGCAGGCCGCACAATCTCGTGTGGCGCAGTCCAGACTGCGGTGCTAAGGGTCTCCGGTTCGAATCCGGGTTCGGGCATGAGTATTTGTAAATGTTGTAAGGGTTGGTAGAGCAGCCTTGGCAGAAACCCTGCCCACTCATAAATAAAGGCAACAAACAAAATGAAAAAAGTTGTAATTTTTGGACGATCTTATTCCAATACGCTGCGTCGGCTTGAACAACCGTCTATTCCTCCATAGCATAGCCGAATAGTATAAAAGGTCAAGCCCTTGTTTAGAGGGGATCTTTCCGCCTTTTGCATTTTCGCAAGAAACATTTTCGAGTCGGAGAGGCGCCTTTCAAATAACAACGGGATTAAATAAACTGATATTAAAACTCGTGATAAACACAGAATTTCTTCTTATGGATCCCTAATAACAACAGCTGGTTTAACTAGAAACGTAAACAGTAAATAATCGGATCCCGTAGCAGTATCTAGAGGAAAGCAAATGCAGGAAAGCGAAACAATATCCCCTTATCATTAATGAAACTGAATAGATACGGTGCGGTAAATTTCATGTAAAACTCAAATTAATTAAGAGCGTTGTTATGAGATTCAAAAAAAGAAAAGCCAATTCTTCAAGTAACGTCATTGGATAGCGCATTCTGTGATAAATACAATTTTGTATAGAACGGCTGACGACAGGGTGGTGGAAAAAGTCAACTGTAAATCAAAGCGATTTGTTTCTATATTTCTAAAGGAAGCGGCATATTACCCACGTCAATTACTGTAAGTTATTTTAATTTTAATTTTTGATTTGTATAAAGTAGCGACTGATTTTTTTAAGGAATCTGTATATTAATTTTGTTTGAAGCAATTTTAATATTCCTAAAGGAATCGACCTATGGGAACCATTTGCAGAAAACAGATTTTGATAAGAATCGAATCCAAACAAAGGATTTGGGTTATTTTTCTTCATTGATAGGGAACTTTCCAGTTAATTTCGGTGTGACCATCCCTTTGGTTGGATTAAATTGTGTTTAGCATTCAGAGGTGTGTGTATATTTTGAACCCCACTTTATCACGTGGTAAAGATAAAATATTCAGTTATAAAAAATGTTTGCCAGTGCCGTAGAGGTTCAAAATTATTTTATGCAAGTGGGGTCTTCAACCCTTGTAACTAAGCTGTTACAATGGTGTGTCAACTGTCTTCTCAGGTTCCTCCTCAAGTTCTTCATATTTTTCGCCTAGATTATCTCGAATCAAATCCTCCATAAAATTCCTCTCACTGTTCCTGTGATGTTCCTCTGAAGTTACTGTTCCGTTTCTTCTAGAGATCTTCGCTGACAGTCGAGTGTTAAGTGGATCATAAAAAAAACATATAAAAGAACTTCCCTCCGCCCGGATTTTAGGTAACTTTTTAAAGTGTCGTTTGCTAAAATAATTGGGCTAAATTGCACCAGGTCATAGAATAAATGAAGAGAGCTGGATTAAAACAAATGGTAAATTTTAAGTAATTAATATCGTCCGAAAAGTACATTTTTTAATTAAAACTGTAAGGTCCTGTAAACAGAGTGTAATAAGAAATAACATGTTTAATATAGAATCACGGAAACAAGAGGGGATAATAATCCCGCCCTGTGGTTATTTGACCAATAAATGTTTCGTAAGCCAGACGCATTGATCAGCGTTGCGACGCCTCGCATTGTAATCCGTGCGTACGCGAAAAAAAATTGTATTTGAAATGAGACCGTTTTCTAAGGCGTATCGATTCAATTCGGCATTAGTTAATTTGTAAACCGGAGGGGAAGGAGGTGAAACAACTAATAGGAGTTAGCAGGAATATTAATCTTATCCATAAATTACTCAAGCACATAGAGAGACCAATTCCATTAGATGGTTTTCGCAATGGAGCTCAGGTATATTCCATATCTAATTTCACAATTGGGTTCATAATTCAGGGCGCATTAGTCGCATGTCATGCAAATGTATGAGACCGATAATTGCCTGGAATTACGGCAATGCTACGTATAATTCATAGGCGGAATAATGTGACACCCTTTATGTACTACAATTATTCACTGTTAATTATTGCAACATTAGCAACAGCTGAACTGTCATTTCGCAAATGATGTGCTAATTTACTAATATTGCGTAGGTATATATATGTATGTTGTCAACATACATTACCCCCACATCTATACGCCCAATTAACCTCGGATGTAGCTACTTCAAAAGCTCACTATATCCATTTTTAATTAATTACGTCAAATTCAGTTTTCACCACTACCCGATTTTGGTTAAACATGCCTTTTCGGGGCGGGATTAAATGATTTTTTCGATCCAGTGCAAAGCCTTTAATCTCCATTTAAATTGAATTGAAATCTCTCGCACACAAAATAGCACGCGCCTACTCTTATAAATTCGCGTAAAATACAATTTTAATCCACTTCAAATTTTTAAAAGTAGCAAAACGCACGAACAAGGTACGCGATATCACGCAAATTCGTCTTCGAAACTAATTTTTAATGCACCCAAATAATATGAACTCAAGCAAGAATCGAAAAAGGACCCTTCTTCTTAACGCAAACAACTTGACTCGCATACCTTTTTAAACCAATAGGAAACCCGAATTAGTGTCACGTGCTTGGCTTAAGAACGATACTATTACTTAGGTGCGAAGAGATCGTGGCAATCGCGCTCGCGTGCCGCAATACGTTTGTTGATATGGTATCGCCAGATATATTTTCGTTCAGGTTCACTATGAAGCGGTACATGCGTAAATTTCCCTATTTTTGTTGGATTGATGCGGGTTTGATGTGGAACAGTAGTAACTTATTCACTTATTTCAACCTTTAGATCTTTGCGTGAACGAGAATTGTGATAGTAAACGTTGGCATTTAAGTAACCCCATAAACAGAAGACACAAAACGTGCGGGTCATGACCAAGGGCCAAAACTAGACGCTCCCCTTCACTTTAGGTATTAGATAACCGAGGTAGCACTACACTACTGAACTCCATACGTTCCTTTTGCGCCACCCTATTTTATGCCCGTGTGGGGTGGGAAAGAATAACCTTACCACAGAGAGTACTACGTATCGTAGAAGGTAACTAAACTACAGCACAAAAAAATCTTCAAAAACAACTTTCTTTGCTTTTAACTTACACTCAGTTATTATTGATGCTCAGAGCGTATTGAATTGATTTTTAAATGGACTAATCCCCTTATAATTTTCCCTTTAGACAAAATCTGCAAAGATTGCGAATTGTGACTTAAAATGGCGACGTTTAAAATTCAATTGGTTACTACATTTTTTCAACCAATCCCAAACGGCTGTTAATCATTTAAAAAACAAAGCAATCAGAATTTTCTACGATTGATTTACCTCATGATAAGCTAAGAACTCTAATACTATATCTGTATCAAAGAGGATGTAATTTGACCCAACTATGTTGTTAGAGACAATTAAAAAAATGGATAGATCACGCGCAAAAATAGCCACAAGTTCAGGATACCACAGTCTACCAGGTAAATCTAGAGGTAAATTGTTTGCATTATCACGACCAAAATTTGTTTGGGAAGACATTTCAAAACCTTCATTTTTACAGCGTCAAAAACCCCATTTTACGTATTTCTGCAGAAAAATCGAAAAATCAAGTTCAACTAATGCACCCATTACAATTACCATATGCGTTTACAGTTCCTTTTGCATTTGTATTGCAGTTTCTTTAATCCGTGTCGCGTCTCGGTAATCATAGCAACGCTTATGTGGTTTCTCACAATCTGATCTGGGTATCTAGAAAAGTGGCATCCCTAGGTACAACTTTTTGTTTACAGCGTCAGAGTTCCCCTCCTTTCATTAGGCACGGAACAAGCAATTATTTTTTATTTGTTTCGTAGTTTAAGTTTGGGGGAGGGGGGGGGGGGATTAAATTCTATCATCGTAATATTTCAGTACATTTGCCTGTTGCCGGCTGCCGATTGCTAGTTGCCTGTTACTTGTCGCCAGTTGCTTGTTGCTGGTTGCTTGTCACCTATCGCCGGTTGCTTGTTGCCTGCTGCCGGTTGCGTGTTTCCAGCTGTCGGTTGCTTGTTGCCTGTTGGACGTTGCTTTTTGTCAGTTGCCGATAGCCATTTACCTGCTGCTGGTTGCCTGTTACCAGTTGCTGGTGTTACGCGGCGTACGACCGGTAAAATTCATTGTCTCCAAGTAGAATCCAGTACGAATTTGGAATAAAACAAAAAAGTTCAATACTCTGATCTTACTTCCTCCATATATTCGTCTAACTGTATCTTTACTTCTTGATCTTCATTACTCATCACCATTACTTTTATCTTGCCAATGTTTACCTTCATTCCAATGTAAAGTAATTTTAAAGAATCTCGTTGGCTACTTTTGAATTTCACGAAATTTGTTAATGGACGATGTAAATTTTGTCATTTTGATTGCTATTTTGTATTGGAGAGCTAAAAACCTTCCTTAAATGTCACAAGGTTACTAAGACAGCCTGATTACTGCAGCTAGTTAAGTGGCAAATTACCTTTCGAAAAATTGAATTAGCCGAGGTAAAGGTATATAAGGTTTAATTTAGATCTTGTAACAAGTGGTGGTATAATAGGAAAGTTTATACGTGCACCGCTTCATAAGGAAAGAGAACAGGACTAATATTCGAGAAAGTAAAGTGCGTTAAGATAAGAAACAAATGTTCAAGCGGATAAGAGTCGAAACTTTACAGCGTTGCCAGCCCTAGAAACCGTCGCGACACAGCATGAGAGGGGAAAATCTCCGCTATATTTACCTATGAATAACAAAAGATGAACGCTTGTTTTGCGGTGGTTTCGTTTCAGAACTTTTATTCTGACGCAGAGTTAAGTAAAAATCTGGTGGGAGATCCGAATTGTTAGCCGAATCTTTAAAGCGACACCACGATAGTTCTGAGTGCCAATTTTATATCACGTAACAGTCATTAGAGGTTGAACCTTGAAAGGCAAACGATCCAAGTTACCTGCGGCAATTTTAGATCGCAAAAAGTTCATATTAAATTGGATGATAAACGAGTCTGTCATAGGATATGAAAGATTTATTAACCGCGGTACTGTACGCGAAAAGTTTTAAATAGTTACAGAGTAGTTACAAATTGCGTCAATTATTTTCGACAAGTAACACAATGCAACTGGTATTACAAGAGGTCCGATTGTATTGAACAAGGCACGGCGTTCCACTATCTGAGTTCGTGATTTTTGGTGTCATTTCACAAGAAGAATATTTTATTTATTTTTGCATTGTATAAAAATAGGAGTTGGCCGTTTTTGGGGATTTTGTATAAAAACTATTTTAAGTCATTTTTATATTCCTGAGGATATAAACATTTGTAACGTCTATACTTTGTATAGATGTAATGTAAGCTTTTACCCTGTAGATAGGCTATTTATTAACGTGACTCATTATTGGGCGTGCGTGGGCATTGCTTTCATTTCCGTTGAAGAAGGTATTGCACTTTGCTCCAGGTATTTATTACGAACAGCGTACGTAAGTTTCTTTATTAATATTGGAAGCCTTCCGGATAATCAGTTTTGTGACTTCCGGTCGCCATTTTGGAATTTAGTTGACGACTACATTTTGTTACGTTTTTCCCTTACCGATTTAAATTCTATTTAAGTAACCTTCGATTTGTGGTCTTATTTAAATTTTTATGCCATCTACGTATTTCCTTGTAATCCACTACTATAGTTTATTCTTGTAGTAAATTTGTTATTATCTTAGTTCTTTATTTTCGCCATTAGAGACTATTCAAGTGTTAGAGCTTTCTTGCTACAATTGTTCTTTGTTTTGCCGCCCGAGGTCGTGCAGATGTTTTCTATGGTATTTCTAATTGCATCCCCTCTTTACTTTCTGCTTACGCATTCGCTGTACTTCTTTCATTTCATTTCTTTAGTACTACATCACTTTTCTACTGACTTTTTGTCTACCTGGCTAAGGGCTTAATAGTTTTGGCTGTTACTATATATCTTTGGAGTGGTTTCTCTTTCTCTATTTGATGTATGTGGCTGTGTTTTACGGATTTGTATTTGCACATAATCTGTACGAGGTATGTACATTTATGACGCAGCATTTTTCTCAATACGTGATTTTTTTAGGTTTCCCTCAAAGTTTCTAAGTTTTCTCTTAAAGTTCTCAACGTTTTCTCTTTTGGACTACCCTTTACATTGTGTTTACCTGGATATTACTTACTATCTACGCAGTATATGGATGACATCGCATTTTTACCTGGACCCGCTATCTTACAAAATTGATATTGGCGACGTCGTGTGATCTACTTCATTCTACCAACATTACTACTTACTTCGAAGTTGTTTGTACCTGGAGATTTCAAGATAGTTCCTGTAACTGCAAGTATTACAACACTTGGAGATTATTACTCATGTAAATCGCTCCGTCGTGCCTGATTTTACGTATCTACTTTGTTTTTGTTGTTACCGAAGAATGCACCAATATCGAGACCCGACCCCTACGTTACTTACTCATTACTACGAAGTTACTACGTTAGTTTGATTACATTGCATCCTTCAGATTAGCTGTGTTGTATGAGATATTTAGTAGCAACCGTTGCTTTTTAAATTAGTTTTTTAAGTTGCCGAGACTTGGTCCGAGCTCGATATTTACAATTTTTAGTTACGCTATTTGATTTACTCCGAAGAATTTGTTCACAATACCTGATCTCCATTTTGAATTAATTAGATTACATTGTTGTCGTATAGAAATTTAGTCATTTGAAATCGTAAAGTAGTTTTAGTCACGTTTATGCTTCTATGTCCGATTTGGTACGAGCAATCCGTGGTGAAATGAAAATTTTGCTTTTGGTTAGTTAACGTAAATTGAATTATTGGTTCTTATCGAGTACGGTTTAATATCCTATTGCCCGAGTGTCACACGTTAGCATTGCTTTCGCAATATTTTATGTGCCGCGCTATTCACTACCCCTCTTATTTGTTTGTGCTGTTATTTGTTACAGATTAACAGAAAGCGCCCATCTTGAGCTTGAATAGCCCGCTGCGACCTGTAGTTCGAAAGGTAATTTTTTTAATTTTCGACGACTCCTTGATATAACGTTTGACCTATGAGCTTACCGTGTGCTTATCTTCTAATTTTGTTACATTTTCCCAAAGTGTGAACGTAACAATTTGTGTCAATTCTTTTACTGTTAGTTAATTTTAACGTAACTTTGCTTAATGAACATTCTTTTTTTTTGCTGTAATATCAATTTATTGTGAATTAAAGTACTGCTATATTAGTTCATTTCCAAGTCTCGCGTGCGCTTTCAGATTTATGGGAGAAATATTCGCTTCTGTGAGTTCTGATGAGGAAGTTGAAGATTTGTAGAGAATAAGTCAGTTATTGATCCTAATATGCTCGGAAATCGTACTTGTAGATAGGTTTTACGTTGGTCACTTACTTAATGTTTTGCCTACATTTTGTGCTGAGGTTACCAAATGTTGAATGTCAAATACCCTCAAGCGAAGATATTTTACTTTTTCTTTACAGTATCTGCATGATATTTTGAGAAGCGTAAAAAATTAATTCTTTTACAAATTGATTAAGTAAGCCTAAGTCAGTTTTATAATTTTAAAGAAATTTCTTTTTACTTTTTTTGTACGTCGGAGCTTTTCAATATTATGTACTAGTGAGTTGTACCATCAAGTGCCAAATGTTATGTACAGTGTGCGTTAAAAATTGTTTATTATTTAAGTTGCTTGTTAGTAAATTTTTGCATTTTGGTCTAGTAGGCGTTGGCGGCTTTATGGTTCAGTGGTAGAGTGTTGGACTATAAATCCGGAGGTCGGGTGTTCGAACCTGGTCGAGGTGAATTTTTTATCTGTGGCAGAGATGGGAATTACCTTAGACCAGTTTCGAACATTCTGCCGGCTACTCCGAATTAGGTTTTCCTGCAGTTTTCCTAATTCGTAAGGTAAATACCGGAGTAGTATAGGACAACTTAAGACCTTCTGCAGAGGCACCTCTAAAAAGCATTATGCGGGTCACTCTGTAATTGGGCACATGCCTGTTGAGGGCCCAGAACAAGAGAGGGATAATAAATAAATACATAAAAATAGACAAAAGGTCAAAATAATTCAGTGATGGTTCCTTTAAATGATATACTTAGTTAAGAATGATACTGTATCATACTGTATTCGTCATAAAAAAATGCTACTCGATACTCAGTATGCACTTTTTTTCCGGTCCATGTAAAAAAATGAAGTTGATGATGGTTTCTCAAAGGCGAAACGTCGCAATGAAAATCTGTCGGCACCTTCTTGTAGAGCTTAAAAAGTGCCATTTGGTGTGTGATGTCCTCATAAACAGGGCAAAAAAACGAATACTGTTCATTTCGTTTTTTTTCGAATATCTTCGGAACTGGTCGGAATCTTGGAATTTTTAAATCATCATTTAACTAACCCCTATCTATGGTTTCCGATTTCCCCATGCTGTGCATTCTTATCTTGGACACAGTGTAGAGTGGCGCCTCTACAGGTATACACATGAAATCAGGAGTTTTTCGTACAGGGTTCCAGAAATTTTCGCTTGCCCATCTTGTCCGCCACGTCCGCCTGACACTTTCTAGGGGTGCTTAAGCTAATTCTTGAGCATTCGCCCTCACTAAACCACCCCCTGTTAAGTAGTAGTGGAGAAGCTGACGCTTTTGTCTTAGTTATGGAGATTGCTCTGTCTTATCCTTTAACAACATTTTGAGCCCTTGGCTTTGTTATACTGATTTCCAATGGTTGCAACCTGAAGAGGGTTTTTTAATTGTGGAGATTTGGATTTCGGTAGGAGAACTGATGACGCTAACGAAATCTATAATTGAGTTTCTCCAGAAAGCAGCAAGGAACCCCCGCAGGGGAGGGTGATCGGCTAAGGACGTGTCGAAACAACACTTCGAGAGTAAAAAGCACTTCGACACTATTTTAGCCGATTTTCCACAGAATGAACTCACAGTTTATTTCCTTCACTCGTACGGTGATTTCTCCCTGACAGAACCAACAATGACTTTCTCCTTGTCGACGCTAGTAGTAGAAAACGCGAAGCTGCTTTGTGCATATTTTTTTAGTGAAACTACTTTCTCGAACTCTTTGGACTTGTAATATGAATCTTCTCAAAAAAATTATTTTTTTAGCATTTACAGTGTGAACGGAATGTCAGGAACTGTGGCGTCCAGCAAATGACTCCCCCACCCATGCAACCAATCACAGACAAGACAGGAAATGTCCAATCACCGACTGAGACGAATCCAGCAATCTATAAATTGCAACAGCAATATTCCATTCAGTTTTACAAACAAAAGGTTTTCGTTTAATCAATAATATACATTTTATAAACTCTTTAACTAAATCACATCACATTCTTAATTGGTAATAATAATAATACTATAATATTATACATTACTTACATTTCTAACGGATTACAATAATGCATCTATTGCTTATTACGGCAACTATATTCTATTTTTTCAATTTTTTGGATCGTATTTACCACATATTAACTTTTATAATAAATCTTTGGCTTTTATGGTAATCTTAAAGTTTCCCGCAGGTATTTACAGTTTGATTGGGTTGAATCAAAATAATTTACATCTTACGTAGTAATAATAATAGTAAGTAAATTGCACATTAAAATACACACGAGTCCTTCATTACGCCTGTTCCTTCGGCGCGCTGCTTATGTTCTCCGGCGGGTCTTGCTTTCGCTGGAAGGCCTGCAGCGTTAGCGGCGGCAGTAGCGGAAAACTGAGCCCGCCGGCGAGCCCCGCCGCCTGCTGAAAGTTGGCGACGTGCTGAAGGCTCTGCAGTAGCGCCGCCGAGTGCTCTTGAGCCTTGCGACGTAGCTCGGCGACGCTCGAGGATCGGTGGTCGTTGTCCGGCGAAGTCGACGGGTCCGAGACCGAAAACGAACCTATGGGTTTGATTGGACAGCACGAACAAAGGCCCGGGAAGCCTAGAAATAAAACATATTATTAATATAACAGCTTTGCAACGTAGAAAACCAAGTGCTTAAAAAACCGTACATTTACATGGTTGGTAACTATTAATTTTTTCTAGCTGTGTTGCCCTGTATTGTAACGGGAGCCCGCGATGGTATTTTCTTTAATTCGATTTGTTTTAAATTTGTTTTATTGGTATTGAATGTTTATAGGTACCTAGTATATTCTTTTGTATATATGTATATTTACCCCGTGGAGGGGCAGGAAATAATAAACCTACTGCAGAGTGTGACTAAGCAACAGCCGGACAGATTATGACTTCTTTCCCCACTTGTGACGATTTTTTTGGACGATTTAGTCTTACACGTACCAGGTGACGAACCTGAGGGCTATTGTCCAGTTTTGAAACCATGTTGCAAGGTGGACCTAAGAGGTTTTCGTGTAGTAGGCTGCCAGGAATAGTAAAGATCCTACCATCGTAGGCAATGCAGTAGTGGATTACAAGCTCAGATGGTATAAGACTGAAAAGGAATTATTATGATCCTGCAGACCGTACCGCTTTTCGGTAGTCAGATGATTGACGGTTCATTGCCCGATCAATTGCACAAGAAGACGCAATCGTACAGAAAATCCAAAAAGCTTCAGCAGTAAATCTTCCGGAGATCTAGTTTCGCTCTGTATTATCCACAGTTTTAAGGGATCATCCCATTTTGGGAAAGGCAGTGCTGATTTGTAACATAGTGAAGCCAGAGATTTCAGAAAACGCTATTAATACAGGTAATGAAATTCTTTTTGATTTATATTCAAAATAACTATCAGTTCTCTTTAAGAAACTCGATATTAGGACTCGATAAAAGGCTAAGGCCTTATTAGACATGCTTAAGTACCTAATGAATCGTTTTATACGCTTTTAAAAAAAGTTCGAATTACCCAGTATATAGAAAAAATGAACATACTATTAGAATACCCCAGATTTTTATTGGTTAAAGGTAATCCAATGGGAAGTTTCGTGCTCTTTCAAAATGCTTATTTTCAAAATTTATTTAATCTCAGTTTTGTGTAACATTTTATTTATTTTCTTGAAAACGAGAAACTTGCATAAGAGCAAATATATTTTGCTAATATCGTTTGGATGTTAACGCATCCTGTGATTCTGATACAAGGATCAAAATCTGTTCAAAATCTCTTCAAAATCCCTTCAAACTCTTTTCAAAATCTCTTCAAAATCTCTTCAAACTCTTTTCAAGATCTCTTCAAAATCCTTCAAAATCTCTTCAAAATTTTTTCCAAATCTCTTCAAAATCCTTCAAAATCTTTTTAAAATTTTCTCAAAATCCCTTCAAAATCTCTTGGAAATCTCTTCAAAACCTCTTCTAAATCTCTTGGAAATCTCTTCAAAACCTCTTCTAAATCTCTTCAAAATCTCTTCAAAATCCCTTCAAAATTTCTTCAAAATCCTTTAAAATTTCTTTAAAATTTTTTCAAAATCTCTTCAAAATCCCTTCAAACTCTTTTCAAAAGCTCTTCAAAATCCCTTCAAACTCTTTTCAAAATCTCTTCAAAATCCTTCAAAATCTCTTCAAAATTTTTTCAAAATCTCTTCAAAATCTTCAAAATCCTTCAAAATCCCTTCAAACTCTTTTCAAAATCTCTTCAAAATCCCTTCAAACTCTTTTCAAGATCTCTTCAAAATCCTTCAAAATCTCTTCAAAATTTTTTCAAAATCTCTTCAAAATCCTTCAAAATCTTTTTAAAATTTTCTCAAAATCTCTTCAAACTCTTCAAATCTCTTCAAAACCTCTTCTAAATCTCTTGGAAATCTCTTCAAAACCTCTTCTAAATCTCTTCAAAATCTCTTCAAAATCCCTTCAAACTCTTTTCAAAATCTCTTCAAAATCTGTTCAAAATCCCTTCAAAATCTCTTCAAAATCTCTTCAAAATCCTTCAAAATCTCTTTAAAATTTTTAAAAAATCTCTTCAAAATCCCTTTAAACTCTTTTCAAAATCTCTTCAAAACCTCTTCAAAGTCTCTTCAAAAATTTTCTCAACAAGATAACCATGGGTGACTAGATCTTGCTGAATTAACATGGCTATGATGACAATGATATTAAATTATTTATTTTTTTTTCTTATCTCATTCTGTAAAAATGCAATATGGCGCCCATAAGAAATAAAAAAGTAGTGTTATGGAAATTCTGATAACAGATTCAGATTGTCCGATAAAAAAAGTGCTCATAGGAGGTGATAACCGGAAAACGAAATTTGATATGTATCAGTTTTTCAGTGATAGCTCAGTTATTTTGTAATTTTGTAATTGTGATATTGTAATAATTTGACTATCTTTTATGGTTTCTGAGATCCCCATCATAGACACCCTCATTTTGGGCACAGTGTATATTCAAAACAACATTAAAAGAGCTTAACTTAAGATGTATGCACAGTATGAGAAACCTAGTTAATACAATATCACACACATTTACCTTTCAATCCCGGAAACAAAGGCGGCGAAAACTGCGACGATATATGTGAAGCTAGATGAGGAGGAAAGAATAAAGGTGGCGTACTTCTTGATGCGCTTCCGTCCAGTACGGGTCTGAAACCGGCAGCACTGTAACAAAAAGAGAAATGTCAGTTATGTGAAATAATTTTGCACTTTCTTAAATTCAACTTCGGTAGCTGGCTCAACAGCCATAAATCAATAGTCAGGCGAATAAACCGATTCAACCTCAACAGTGTTTCTTATGGGAAAAGATTCAAACGCTAGAATTGTGAATTTGTTATTACCCTAGTTCTTTATTTTCGCCACTAGAGGCCATCCGAGTATTGCAGAGTTTTTTTTTACTACAATAGTTGTTTGTTTTGCCGAGGGAGTTGTACTTCTTCCGTATTGGTTATATTGCAAATTATTTGTCTTCGGTACGCCATTACTTTTCTACTAACTTCGTGTCTACTTGGGTAGGAGCTTATCGGGTTTTGGATGCATTGAGCAGCTCTCTATGCGGATTTGTATTTGCACATAATTAGTACGAGTTATGCCATTTTTACATGGACCCGCAATTTTAGCTAGATTAATATTGGTGAACGTCGCGCTATAGACGAATTTCTACATTACCAGTTTAGAAAATTCTACTTCATTCTACCAACATTACTACCTACTCGAAATTTATACTTGGAGACTTATTGTCCCTGAATTGCAACAGCGAGTATTAACGAAACTTTTGAACAACATTACTCTTGTAATGTGATTTTATCAATGAATAAAGAATACCAGGAAGGACTCAGGTTGTATACAAGAGAGAGTGGGACGGAAGTCGGCCATTTGCAAAAGCTACTTATGACTCATTTTTGTAAACTAGAACAGAAAACTACTGTCCGCCATTTGCAAAAGCCATCGCGGTCGCACGTATATTGTTGATATTCTCGTTCCTGGTATTCTTTATTCATTGGATTTTATTGATGCTGCTTTGGTTGTTGCTTAAGACCCTGACCTGATTTGATTTACATTACCCACGATTACACTGAAGATTCATTTGCACTAGCTTAACTACGTTCCATATCCTTTATGCTAGTTAGTTTAGCTACCGTTACTTTGTAAATTAGTTTTGAGGTTCTCCGATACTTGGTCCGAAACCGATATCTACAATTTTTAGTTGCGTTCCTTGTTTTGCTCCGAAGAATTTGCTCATACATCCTTATTTCCATCTTGAATTAATGTTATTGTATTGCTGTTGTATGGAAATTTAGTATTTTGTGTATCGTAAAGTAGTTTTCGTCACGTTTATCGCCAGCAATATGCGGTTGAGTCAAAAATTTGCTTTTGGTTAGTTAACTTAAGTTGAACTATTGGTTCTTATGGAGTATTAATTACGGTTTAATATCAGGTTGCCGAGTGTGAGACGTTCGAATGGCTTTCGCAATATTTTATGTGCCGCACTATACACTACCCCTCATATTCGTTTGTTCGTGTCGTTACCTGTTACAGACTGACAGAAAGCGCTCTTCTTGAGCTCTAAAACGCGGCTGTGACCTGTTTTTTTTTTATCTTCGACGTACCAGGTACTAAAATCGTTTGTACTGAATTCATAAGATCAGCGGAAAGTCATTGGGTTAAAAAATTTAAAAAAAAACTAACGAAACAAACGTCCCAATTCTTTCAATTGGAGTGTGGGACGAATGAATATACTGATTTCCAAATAAAACTGTACGAATTCCTGAGACATTTCATCCACCTTTAGGAGTAACAAAGGAGTGGGTAGCAGTCATCAGAAATTTACACCAAATCAGCAATCTGAAACTAATGAAATGCGAAAAATCCACGACTAATACAAAAAACCCTAATAAAATTAGAGGGTTGCGGTTTATCTGCGAAATGAGAACCTTTGTGCTCTAAATAAAATGTTCTGAAGGATAAATCTGACACTGGCAGAGGAATAATGGAACGCATTATCCCTTTAATTTCTACAAATTAGAAAATTGCGTTTACATGTAATATTAACAGTAATTTGTATCGCGAAGTGTAGAACGCATGATAATTTTATTCCATAAAGCTTATCTCCGCCCGCAGCAGGTAAGCACCTACGAAACTTTACTAGACGCAAACCAAGCCGCTTTGATCCACGCTCGCCTGCTAATTAGCTGATTAATTAATTGCACATTCAGTCTAATTCGATCTTTACTTATTTATGAGCAGCAACATTAATGTAATTACCGCAGGTGTTACGGGAAGAGTTTAATCCTACAGCTATAAATTTAATGTAAAATTTATTTGAGGCCCGAGATGTTTGCTATTTAAAACCTTTCGACCGGTTTCACTTGATCTAATTATTAATGCGGCCTTTGCATTGATAATTCACAATGTAAAGCTAATAACCAAATCTTAGTTGCTAAACCGATTAAGGCGCGGGTACGTTGTCTGGAAACTAGCGCACATGAAAGCTCGATTGGTGGTAAAACAGGCTAATTGAATTTTGCCCATTTAGAAAATTTAACGCAAAAAAAGTCTATTAAACTAAACGAATTTTTCTGCTTTTACGATACCATCGCATCTAAAGTTCCCCGAAATAAATCAGCTTAGGAGGAACGCAATACATATTAAAATTTAAAAACCGTAACCTACTGATTTTGTAAGTCGATGTTGCTGCTGCTGCTACCACCGTTCGCATATGGGCTTATAAAGTAACAGGAAAATACAAAGTCCGTAATACAAAAGGGACGATTTTTTTACATTTTAAAATCTCCCCTTAATTTTCCATTACGGAAGCGTACCCCTAGCGATTTGAATAAGTAATACGCATATTTATGATGTGGAAAGGTCTTTAAATAAGTAAACAACGTAAGGCGTATTATAATACTCTTAATATCTATCTTATGATTATATCCGCATCGACTGGTGTGCTTCTCCCTAACCGACTTCTAATCAAACACGTTTTAATTACGATTGCATTATCTCTTACGGAACTGTTAAATTTAAATGGTCTTCGTTGGGATTACTAAAATAACCTTTGATGAGATAGATGATAGGATTTACACATGAAAACTGATGTGCACATTTGCGCAAAGTCCTCTCGTATGAGTTAGTAACATCGAGATATGCGTTCATATGGAATATTTTGTTTGATCATATAGACGTCTCTAAATTAAAGTTATTCACAGGCAAAAACAAATCGCCTGTAAATGGAAATAGATACTCACTTGTAATGTAATTAGATTTAGCAAAGGTTATGTGCGGAATATACACTTGCAATCATAATAATCACCCCGTACGAGTTTATTGGGTCGAAATAACCATCGCCCTTGCCATAACGGGAAAGGAGTTCACAAGAACTACGTATTATTTATTTTTGGTTTACGGTCACTGTAATTTATTGTTTGAGATTTACTGGCATACTTAAATTCTAACTGATATTGCGTTTACTGGCGTCACCTGCCGGTGGATTTTCCACGGATCTTTTTCGCAGTTCCTTTCCCGGGCATCATCTACTGTAAGCACGCCTTATTTCGACACGTTAAGGAAGAAGCATAAGGTCGAAATGGAATAACCAATTGTAATTATGTCTGACTATTGAACCTGTATTTTTGTGGATCTCGATTTTGTTCAACCGGTCTTCTTAAATTTTCTCCTCGTTTTTTTGGAGGCTGTATTTTGGTTTTTACTGATTATGTGATTACGCCCATTGTGTTTAATCCACGAAGTTAATTTGCGCATTCTTTTAAGTTTTGCTGTGGAAGTTGAATAGACTATTTACCCTTTGTTGCCCTCTTATTTTAAGAGGTAGGTTTATGCTCGTTGAAAAAGGGACAATTTTTAGGGGAAACATTTCATTCGGACTCTTAGAAAAACCTTCTGGAATGAAAGTAAGTAGTAATTAATTAAATATTTCCTCTTTAAGGAACATGTTAGCGATTACCTTCGTAGAAACTTAGGTCACTGTTTACCTGTAATGCATAATTTGGCCCCTTCTTCAAGGATATAGATACTTTAAATAAATAAAATAAAATAAATGAAAAATATGACGTTTGCAGATGATGTGGTAATAGTGGCCGAGTCAGAAGAAAAGCTACAACATATGATCGAACTTTTCGAATTTTTTTATGAACCCAACCAAGGAACAGTTTAGATTTACAATGGTTAAATAGATACAAATAGTCACAATACCTTTCCTGTTAGTGCTTCTTGGAATGGACGTTTGCCCTCGGACCCGTACAAAACTCGGTTTTGATGTAACATACAAAACTTCTTACGATTATTAGACATCGCTCGGTTCGATTGAATGATGAGAACGGTTGCCGTCTTAAAATCTCCTTGAAATTTCTAGAATCCGGGTAAAGTTTTGAAGATAACCAACCGTTGAGGGTTGTTAATGACCAAGACATTTTCTTTACTATACTAAAATCCAAACACCAATGCTCTATTATCAGGATCAAATGGTCTAGTCCAGTCAAATTAGCACAATTTTGGACAAATAAAAACATTAATTGGTAAAGATCTGAATTTTGGTATACACATTTATTGGGACTTTCTATTGAACATACTAAAAGTCCCTGTCAAAATCTGTTGCGCTCGAGACGCCATCTTGGAAAAACGGTACACTTTTCCAGTTTTTTGCCCATATCTCTGCAGTTATTACTGACACGAAGAAATAGTTTACATGAAAAATATAGTTTACTAAATTCCCTATAAAAAAGAGTATTTACATTTTTTTTGTATCTCCAATACTTTAGCTGTAATCTCATGTTGAATACGTCAGAACGCGTTTAAGCCCCGTATCGTAGTTATAGAAGGAGGCCGTCTTTTTTATGACTACACCGATAGCTGTAACAGAGCCAAAAAATGAACAGAATTGTCGTGCGATAAAGCATTCCAGCAATGACATAATGTTTGATGATACATCATGTTTTTTTCAAAAAGGTAAGCGAAAATGTGTAAAAGTGTTGGAGCAACGAAATGATTTCTGAAGCTGAAGAACGCCCTTATCTGCATAAGTATAACGTGCCTGCTAGTGAGAGATATTAAAACCGACATCGTTATCAGACCTTCAGAATTACCTTGACCCTGTTCGGACTGCACTGAAGGCTCCCAGTCCACACTCAGTGCTCACATTGAAGATGAAAGTTCTATTGAGAGAGAGTTTTATGAGAAACCTTTAAACGTGTCTCATACCAAGCTTGAGTGCGACGACTTCGCATATATACGAAATACTGGTAGAATTATCAATGAATTTAATGATTTGTAAAAAGCTGTAAAAAAATATCTGCGCGACTGTTTCGAGAGCTCAGGATACTTGATTCCCTATTCGATGTCGGATTATAGCTAAAGTATTGGACATACAAAAAAATGTTAATACGCTTTTTTGTGGGCAATTTAATAAACTATATTTTTTATCTGAACTATTTTTCCGTATCGATAATTGTTGCCGATATATAGGCAAGAAACTGAAAAAGTGCTCCTTTTTTCCAGGATGGCGCCTCGAGCGCAACAGATTTTGACGGGGACTTTTAGTATGTCCAATAGGGAACACTAATGAAAATGTGTACCAAAATTCAGATCTTTACCGATTAATGTTTTTATTTTTTCTTATTTGACTGGACTAGTCGGTTTTAATGCGAAAACATGAATGCTTCCAAGTTCTACAAAATCAATCCCACTCTTAATTACTTCGTAAAATTGGGAACGCCCTAAATAGCGGATTATCACTAAAAATGGCGATGTTTAGATTTTCATTGGTTAATGTCTTCCTTACTACCAATCTCAAATTGTCGGAGTCGGATTTATGGCTCAGTGGTAAGAGCATTGGGTTATAAATCCGGAGGTCGGGTGTTCGAACCTGGGTTGAGGTGAATTTTTCATCTGTGGCGGAGATGGAAATTACCTTAGACCAGTTCCGAGCATTCTACCGGCTACTCCGAATTAGGTTTTCCTGCAGTTTTCCTAATTCGTAAGGTAAATACCGGAGTAGTATAGACCATCTTAAGACCTTCTGCAGAGGCACCTCTAAATAGCATTATGCGGGTCACTCTGTAATTGGGCGCATGCCTGTTGAGGGCCCAAAACAAGAGAGGGATAATAAAATAAAAATAAAATAAAATAAAAATGGTTTTAAAGGTCGCTATTCAATACCAAAAACAACACGATCAGTAGTTTCCACGGTGCGAGTTTATCTCACGGTCGATTCACTAATGCAATACTATATCCCCATTAAAAAGATTGAATTTGCACCCGATCGCCACTATCTCGACGTCTCAAGCAAGTTCATATTGCAGTGTATATTCGGGGTGAGATAAATGAAGCGGGTCATTTCATTACAATTAAAGTAAGAGCAAGGGGAGCTGAGTTAAAGAACGTCTACCGCAACCAAATGTGAAAAAAGCTTATAATAACGACAAGTAGTTATTTATATCATTTCTTGTAGCAAGATAAAGCGTGAGTGATATTTTTCAAGAGTGGTACCTATAAATATGAGTGCGAGTAGTGAGAAAAAGACGATTCGTTCATCGGCGTCACGCAGGCGCCGGCCGTTTTCCCTAATCGGTCTATTGTGTGGATCGCCATCGTCAAGGTCAAGCCACCTTCGCGTTGAGGACTAACATTTTCGCAGCTTTGCCAAGGAAGAAAGTAAGAAAGCTCAAAATTGACATGGCGGAGCACCCCATGGTACCAGGGGGAAGTGGGGCGGAGTTCAGCAACGTTTCAACACGAATACAAGGAGGTTTATTAATGATGATGCGGTCTCAATCTGCTTACTCCTGGCATTACAGACGTTGAGTTCAGCCGGTCACTCTTAGACGTCTGTTTGGGGTAAAAACGAATTATTCCAACTCAAGTGCCTTCCCACGTCAACTAGCGCTGCTTATATTTGGATCGAATGGGAAGGTCGCAACCCTTTCTTGTCCATCGGTAACACTCCAGAGGATTCTATAGTCGGTCCGTGCGGAGCATATGGGCGGAAAAACCAATTTCAATCACAAATCAAAGAAACGATTTGAGCTCTTACCCGAACAGCGAACTTGAATGGATGTACGAGATATTGTATCATACAAACGGACAGAGAAACATATATCCATATACAACGAGCTAACGAATAGGCACAACGAAGATCGGGTACTTATAAACAATAACCATAAACAAAATATATACGTACACGCTAAACCACTAAAGAAAGTTAAACCACATATAAGGGCCTAAGGGGAGTGGAATACGAGTGTGCCGGAACGGCGTAGCGAGGTCAGAGTTTGACGGTGGCTCGGCGTCCTGGCTGGATCGAAGGTTTCACTCACGTCTTTAATCGAAGAGCGTGGAAGACCTCCACGCGTAGTTGCACCGGGACTCTATCTGTCTATTTCTGGTGTTTGACTCTAAGCGAAACCGTTCATGGTCGCAAATCCTTCGCTGGGAAATTCTGGGTGTCGCGGTGGGGTAGGGGAGATTACTGATCGCCGCTTTTTCCACCTGTCGTGGTGTAGGGGCAGGGGCGTAGATCATGGAAGTGGACCTTACATAGTTCTCAATTTTCTCTCCTGGTCCAATATGCGTTGGTTCCGGCGCAGGTCACGATTTATGTATGGGCCACTCCATTTGCGCGAAAACGTTGGTTGTCCGGGACCGTTCCATCACCCAATCTACGTCCTGGAACAGTGTCCGCGTGGGGTCGTAATTGGCGTAAACCGGCTGCGGTACCTGTGTTATTTCCGGTGTATGACTGCTATGCGTTTTTCGGTTTCTTATCGAAGCGGTTGCTCACTCCTGACCTGCCATTCCCCCGGTGGTGGGAGCTCGTCTCCTATCAGGGCATGCTAGGAGTGGTGCCGTTGCAGTGTTTTTTTTTCGTTTTTTTCGATGATCAGCAGATCCTTTCCCTCGAGGTGTATGCGGAGACCATTTTTGACCTCTTGATTTCGTCTTTTAACGGGGTTGCGGGTGGAATATAAGGTGTAGTTCACTGGAAACAATCTCATTTTCCCATTGTGGAGTCCCAGGTGATCCGAGGTGAATTGGGGTTCGTTGTCGGACACGATTTCCTTGGGGAAACCAAAATGTCCAAATACCTCGTCTTCTAGTATGATCAAGACGCTGTCTGCCGTGGTGAATCTTAGTGGGAATGCTTCCATCCCTCTACTGTGTAGATTCGTAGCCACAAGCATGAATCGTACGGTCCCATGAGGTCCACGGAGGTCCATAGGCTCGCTTCGTTTACAGGCTTGTCCGCAACACCCAAAGGATTCTATAGTCGGTCCGTGTAGAGCATAACTGAATTCCAAATCGAAGAAACAATCTCAGCTGTGACGGTTTAAAAGAGCATATATTACACTACATACAGTCAGTAAAGAACAACATACAGGGTGATTCCTATAGTACCTGCCACCGTTTGGGAGCGTATAGGGGGTGCCTAGGGGAGTATTTTGATATAGGACACTTGGGGTCGGAAATCTAAAATAAGGGCGCCAGAACCAAATTTATCTTCTGGAATTTCACGCCTGTATGTAGGCAACCCAACCGACCGACGTTTCGCGCGGAGCGATGCAGAGCGAGTTAGCGCGAGGAAGCGACATGGGAGGGAAGGAGGGAAAACGACAGTCAAAAGCAATAACGTTTACAAGTGTTCAACGTGGCCACCGTTGTTCTCAATGCACTTCCTACATCTAGCCAACTATTATTATACTATTGCCATAGTGTTTATTCACTTGATACGCGTCGTTGCAGACGGGATTTCGTGGGTTTAAACAAAATTCTGATCAAGTGTCAGCCACACATCGCCGCCTGAGATCGCTCCGTGTGCACCGCCGGCCGGTTGGGTTGCCTACCTACAGGCGCGAAATTCCAGAAGGTAAATTTGGCTCTGGCACCCTTATTTTAGATTTCCGACCCCAAGTGTCCTATATCAAAATACTCCCCTACGCACCACCTACACGCTCCCAAACGGTGGCAGGTACTATAGGAATCACCCTGTATATACATGATAAAGTGTATACAGGATCAGATGGCGCGTATCAAACTACTAAGGAATAGCGATACGGAAAGTGAGTTGCCCTAGGCCTCAATCTGCCTACTCCTAGGGTTGATCCGATGACGCTCAGTCGTTGGATGATGCTAGTGGTTTTGGTGGACGCTTATATAGGTTAACCGCCGCTACTCCCTAGCATAAAACTCCTGGTGCATGTACAATAAAGGTATTTATGAACAATTGTTGTTTCGCGTTGTAGTTTTGTCGCTTTCCGGCGTTGTTTGCCTGGTTGTATATTTGAACTAGCATTATAGTGTAGTAATTATACACTAATTGAAGAGAATTTTATGCTCAAGCTCTATTTTATGTTGGATACTTATGCGAAGACAATTTATCCACCTAGAGTCTAGACCTGCGCCTGAAATTTCTTAACATATTAACGTATTGCAGTCGGATTTATTTTTATTATACCGAGTGTTTCTTGAGATTAGAGAGTTATTATTTATCCCTTTACCGACTGACAGCTGCCCGGAGGATATTTAATTACATAATTATATAACAAAAATCACACCCAATTTAAAGAGGATGTATAAAGATTAACCAGAGCAAGGGGTCAAGAAGCAATTTGTAACATCCGTTACAATGGTTGTAGAATTGTGCAGGTGCACCATCCTGCTGATTGCAAAGGTTGCGAACTATAGCTAGGGGCATGTTATCAAGAGCCACCCTCAAAATCGTTTTGCAGTAAACGTAAGTAGCGCTCTGGTGGTAAAGTATGGGGGTAAATAAATTGTCCTACAATTCTGAAAATACCAGCCCACATATTACATATTAAAACGCCTTGGCTTCGGCCTTGACATTTCGTCTTTTGAAAATGACATTATTTACAGAATAATACTCTCATCAGACGTTTTTTAATAAGGAAGAAATTATATGTCTTAAGTCTTGAGTCACGAATTATAAATCTAGACCGTTGACCCTGTCTTCTCGATTCTTGCTTTTGAACGTTGACTTTTGATGTCTACACTTTGATTTTCAGCTCAGGGATTTGAGTATGGAGAGTTTTCAATTTTGACTCTCGAACATCGACTCTAAACGTTTGCGTCTTCTTTCTTCATTACTGTACCTCTTGCATTGAGTATTCACTCCTAATTTTTGCGCTTTGGGTCTTGGTTTTAGGCTTTAACCTTGAGCCGTGAGCTTTGAGTTTTGGGTAGGTATTGAATTTTTAGTTTCGAGTTTAGGACCTGAGTTTTGGACTTCAAGTCATAAGTTCGTATTTTGGTATTTTGTGTATTGTGTCTATAGTTTTTGAGGTATAAGTTTGTATGTTACGATTTTTCTTGAGTTTTGCGTCTTGAACTTTGTACCTCAAGATTTGATTATTGAGTGTTGAGCGTTGAGTGTTGAGACTTGAGTTTTGAGTTTGAGTCTTGTAAAACACAAGACTAAAAGACCTAAAAAGGTTTGAAGTATCAGCCCTCAGTTTTGAGTCTTGTGCGTTTGGGTCTTCGGTCCATAGTTCTCAGTTTAGATTTTTCATCATTGATTTTTGAGTCTTGGGTTTTAGTGTTGAGTTTTAAGCTTCGGGGTTGGACCTTGAACATTTAATCTTGTATCCTGAAGGGATGACTGAATGGCAGTTGAATGTTTAAAAGCTTTTATGGGTTTTTAAAGGTCATTTTAAGAGTGGCAATTAAGTTTTAAGTGTTTGATATCCTTTGAGAGAGCTTTTAGAGTGCTTGAAATTATTTCTTTCTTTTAAGAGACGAATCTTTAAAGAGCTTTTGCAAGTCATCGACCATTTTTAATGGCATTTGTAATATTTTAGCGCCTTTAGAATCTACAACAGGCCTTTAAAAGCTTTCAAGAGTCCTTAGGAGTATTTGAGAGCTTATAATAATCTTTAAGGGACTTTACTATCCGAATCTTGAACAGGATTAAAGACCCTAAGTTAAGAGCTTTGAGGAGATTCTAAGAGCCATAAGGAGCCTTCAATGTGTTTCTAGGAACTCCCAAATCCAAGCGTCTACAAAAGCCTTATAAAGAATTTGAAAGCCTTTAAAAACCTTTAATAGCCTTTAGGACTATTAGTCCAGGCTAAATAGCTCTAAAGTAATTTATTTTCAAAAAAAATTAGTTACCTGGTGAAACCGGGTTTTTCAGGTAGGTGAAATGAATAGAAATTGGGAAAAAATAATTAAAACAGCTGAATTTTTCCGCGGGTGAAATCTCGGGGGTTGAAAGGGGTGGAAAGTGGTGTTTTGCAAATTGACAAAATGACATTATTTGCAGAATAATACTCTCATCAGACGTTTTTTAATAAGGAAGAAATTTCAATTCGTATTCTAATTGTTTTTGACAACATTTAGTATACAGTACTATTTACTAAGTAGTAAACATAGGGATTTATGTGGATTGTTTTTGCCTATGTCTACTTTAAAATCGCTTCTGAAGGGCGCCTACTTTTATGCAACCAAAACAACTTCTTAAAACAAATAAAGATCTAGCTGACATATTAATTAATTTGAATATTGTTGCTTTGTCCTACGTATTTTTATTTTCGTTCTTGTGCGATGTACCCAACTGAAGAAAAAGGTTGATATTGTCAATTCAATATTCAAATTAATTAATATGACACCTAGAACTTTATTTGTTTTGAGAAGTTATTTTGGTTGCATAAAATTAAGCTCCCTTCAGAAGAGATTTTGTCATTTAAAAGTAGACATAGGGGAAAAACAATACACGTAAATCCCTATGTCTACTCTTAATAAATATCACTGTATGGTATAGCATTAAATAACATAGGCGAGCTAATCACGTATATGGCTTCTAATGAACGACCCTTTTGTTGTGAATATTCGTACGCCGTTTCCGCTTTAGGGTATAAATTGCTCATAAACGCAATGAAGACCTGTTGGCGGCATTGTGGTAGTGAGTCCGAAAAAATGCGGTTTCCATCAAACCACGATATTTTAAAATCGAACCTTGTCCTTTAGCAAAGCATCGGGAGTCAAAATTAATGCGCAAATCTGATCAGTAAATGGTGAAAATCGTCCTCGCAGGGGGCACATTCGTTCTTCCGCTTCCGGTAGCATGCGCGTGTCGGCAGTTCCGTTCGCGCATGTTTTCGCTTCCCGTTACCATTGACTTAACGATAATCGAGCATGCTTTGTTTGCAGTTTAATGTAAGGGTACATATGCTACAATCATTCTCGCCCCTCAAGTGCGCCGTCGAACTCGAGAGGGTGCTATTTTCTATCTATTATTGAAGGGCGGTTTTTTTTTCTCGTAGTGATTTTTTTGTTAACAGCGGTTTTTGAGGGTGTTTATAGAGCGTTTGTCGCGATTGTGTGCCACTTCCATTACTTTTCGCGTGTCATAGAATTTAAAGTAATTAACCGTTTAGTGGTTCTATTTTCGTATCAATTAGGGAGTTGATGCAATTGACAAGTTTCTGATTGCCACAGCATAGCGACGTGTGTAGGCAAATAATATACAATTTGCAAAGCAACACTTTTAGCGGGTCAAGTGTCAATTCTCCATATTTTTAACATAATTGTCCTTATTAGACGCATAAATAAATTTCTACGAAGTTAATGTAATCACGCACGAAATAACTTTATGATTAGTATACGCGAATTTTAACTTTATTAAATAACGCGAGGAATTTGTACTAGATATGGAACGTTGAGCTTTTTTAAATTAATTTTGCAGCTTCCTGATTGAGGGCATCTAAATTACGGTTTCTACATTTATCAAATTAAACATCTTTCTGCTGAACTAAGAAATTTACCTGCCTTCGACAAATAAAGGATTATTTAACAACACAATCGAAATATCCCCGATTTCTTAAATTTTTAAGCAAAGAATAGAAGTATGAAGCTTGAAGTTAGATTTTCATTTGAATAACTGAAGATCCTCGACATCTTAATGTGTTGAAAATCATTGTGGGATCTTGAACGCCTCCTCAATGTTGACTCTATGTAGGTACGGCATCTTGACCTCTAAACCCTGAATTTGGGGAGTTGGGTTTTGAGTCTTGACTACTAAACCCGAGCATCGATCTTTGAGTCTCAATTTTTAAATTTCGAGTGTTTGAGTAGGTATTAATTTTTGGGTCTCGAGTTTGATAGCTTTTAAACTTTAAGTGCCGGGGTTGAACCTGGAACATGTAACCTTGTATCCTGACCTCCCATTCCCGGAAGTTGACTGCCGAATCTTAAATTTTGAATTTTGTATACTTTGACCTCTGAAGCCTGACTATTGGCTATACACGGTGTCCAATTTTCGAGTACCACTATGGGGATCTCGCTTACCTTAAGGGATAGAAAGTTGGTTAAATGGGGGCAAAGTTGCGAATTTCCCTGCTGAATAACCATCTGAAAACAAATTTAAAATATCATCAATAGTTCTGAAAATATCGTAAAAAAAACGAAACTTTCTGATTTTCGTTTTTAATTTTTTCATGATAAACTAGTCTTACTAGACATTTCTAATTAACACATTATTGGAACACTTTGCAATGGAGATTTTAGAATGTGACATCTCGTTTTAAATAACTTTTAAGATGACAGAGAAACACGTGGCAACTTTAGTTTTTCTTATGGGCGCCATTTTTAATTTTGAGATTTTAAGATTACGTCTTTTTTTCTCTTTATGACGATATATCACACATGGTGGTTCAGTATCACATTTTTCCTACAATACAATTTTTAATTTTTTGGGAGGAGTGCTTTGGAAAAACAAAACGTTCTTTTATTGTGAACAAAAGTTTGACAGTTTGATGCATATGTCCGGTTGCAGCGTGGACATCAGGGAACTAGTTGTGTTGAGAAAATTCGATTTTCATATGAAAAGAATTGAACCTTCGTTTTGCAAGAAAATTATAATTCATTGTTCTAACAAAGTGCATAAGAATAAATAATATTTTAGCAATAAAACTAGCACAAACGTAAATGACACTGCTTGAAATAAGTCAACATTTTGTTTACAACAAAAGAACGTTTTGTTTTTACATAGCACTCTTCGCAGAAAATGAAAATTGTATTTTTAGAAAAAATGTGATACTGAACCACCATGTGTGATATATCGTTGTAAAGAGAAAAAAAGACCTAATCTCAAAATGTCAAAATAAAAAACGGCGCCCATAAAAAAAACTAAAGTTGCCACGTGTTTCTCCGTTATCTTGAATGTTATTAAAAACAGGATGCCATATTCAAAATCTCCATTAAAAAGTGTCTGAATAATGTGTTAATTAGAAATGTCTAGTACAATTAGTTGACCATGAAAAAGTTAAAAATGAAAATCAGAAATTTTCGATTTTTTGCCATATTTTCAAAACTATTGAAGATATTATACATTTATTTTTAGATTATTATTCAGCACGAAAATTCGCAACTTTCCCCTAATTTAATCAAGTTTCTATCTCTTAAGATAAGCGAGATCCGCATAGTGGCACTCGAAAAATGGACACCGTGTATAGCCTATAATCTGGAGCTTGGGACCTGGAGCCTTAAATCTTGATCTGCAACCTTGAACCCTTGCGTTTTCTCCCTTTATCTTTATATACTTTTTCTTATGAGTCTTGGTTTTGACCTTGATTACCTTGAGAATCCCTTACGCCTTATGTCTTAAGTTTTGAGTCACGAATTTATAAATCTAGACCGATGACCCTGCCCTCTCGATTTTTGCTTTTGAACGTTGACTTTTGATGTCTACACTTTGATTTTCAGCTCCGAGTATGAAGAGATTTCAATTTTGACTCTCGAACGTTGACTCTAAATTCTCTCCTCCATTATTGTACCTCTTGCATTGAGACTTAACTCTGAATCCTGACTCCAGCGTCTAGATTCTCAAATCACACGTTTAGAGCTTTGAAGGTTGCACAGTGAGTTATCAATTTTCAATGTTGACTATTGACTCTCTGCGCTTGCCATTTGAAAATTAACTTTTTACACTTGAGTATTCACTCCTAATTTTTGGGCTTTGAGTCTTGGTTTTAGGCTTTGATCTTAACCCTAGACTTTAACCTTGAGTTTTGAATTGTAGGACTTGAGTTTTGAGTTCGTATTTTGGTATTTTGTGTATTGTGTCTATAGCTTTGAGTGAATAGGTTTGTATGTAACGATTCTTCTTGAGTTTTGAGTCTTGAACTTTGTGCCTCAAGATTTGATTATTGAGTGTTAAGACTTGAGCCTTGAGTTTTAGGCTTGAACTAGCAGCCCTTAGTTTTGAGTCTTGTGTTTGGGTCTTCGGTCCATAGTTTTCAGTTTAGATTTTTGAGTCTTGAGTTTTAGTTTTCAGTTTTAAGCTTCAGGGTTGGACCTTGAACATTTAATCTTGTATCCCGAGGGGATGATTGAATGGCAGTTGAATGTTTAAAAGCTTTTATGGGTCATTAAGCGTAGCAATTAAGTTTCAAGTGTTTGATATCTTTTGAGAGAGCTTTTAGAGTGCTTGAAATTATTTCTTTCTTTTGAGACACGAGCCTTTAAAGAGCATTTTTAGTGGCATTTGCAATATTTTAGCGCCTTTAGAATCTACAACAGGCCTTTAAAAGCTTTCGAGAGTCCTTAGGAGTATTTGAGAGCTTCTAATAATCTTTAAGGGACTTTACTATCCGAAGCGCGAACAGGATTAAAGACCCTAAGTTAAGAGCTTTGAGGGGATTCTAAGAGCAATAAGGAGCCTTCAATGTGTTTCTAGGAACTTCCAAATCCAAGCGTTTACAAAAACCTTATAATTTGAAAGCCTTTAAAAACCTTTAATAGCCTTTAGGACTTTATTCGACTATCAGTCCAAGCTAAATAGCTCTAAAATAATTTATTTTCAAAACAAAATTAGTTACCGGGCGAAACCGGGTTTTTCAGGAAGGTGAAATGAATAGAAATTGGGAAAAAATATTTAAAACAGCTGAATTTTTCCGCGGGTGAAATCCCGGGGGTTGAAAGGGGTGGAAAGTGGTGTTTTGCAAATTGTGGCAAAACTATTAATTTTAGACGAAAATGTTAAATGTAAAAGTTATAGAAATTAAAAAAATGAGCAACTTTTGTATCTGCACTATTTTCACATAACCTTCAATTTTCCTAGAGGAACTGGAAAAACTGTTTTTTTCGTTTTTTATTCCTATTTTTGCGAAAAAAAGTCGTAGAGGTTTGAAATTTGGAGGAAACAGCTTGTTTTATGATAAAAAAGAAGATACTTTTTGGGCCTGTAGAGTTGAACCGTTTCCAAGATCTCACGATTTCTGAAAAAAAAAAACACCTCTTTTTCAAGGGGATGAAAAATCTATTTTTTTTCATCGTACAGAGGTGGGCGGGGTAGCAACATTTTCCTAACTACTTACATTTTAATAATAAAAAATAAAAAATATTATTCCAATAGAAAAATGTTAAGAGAAGCGGCAAAAACGAGGGGAACAGTTTTAAGATATACCGTTTTTGACAGTAAGTAGGTAAATAGCTTTTTTTGCAAATAAATGAACGTATTGGATCCGCGCTAATAAAAAGTTTGTGAAATATGTCTCCTCTCTCCTCTTTAATGTTGCTAAAATATTTTCTTTTATTTCCTAGTGCCCAACGGCCTTAATTAAACAATTTTATTATTTCTTTTTTCTGCATTTTTACGGCAATAAAAGCAATTTGAAGTAAAATCGAGTTCTTTTGCTTCCTGAACAATTTGTTTTTGTTCACTAACTCTTTTTCCTGCCTGTTTTACAGCTGATGGGATTAATCTCGGCCTGTTGATCGTTAATTTACAGGAATTATGAATAAAATCCTCACTAAAGTTTATTCCAGGTTTTACATCTTAAATCATTAGCTTTAGCCGGTAAAACTAACGTTCTTATTGCAGATTTTGCAAGTTTATCAACAGACCCACAGCAATTGTATCAGCATAAAACAGGCAGGAAGAAAAGTCAGTGAACAAAAAGAAATTGTTCAGCAAGGAAAAAGAATTCGATTTAACTTCGAATTGCTTTTATTGCGGTAAAAATGCAGAAAAAAGAAATAATAAAGATGTTTTAACTAAAACAGTTGAACATAAGATAACAAAAGAGAATATTTAAGCAAAAATTAAAGGAAAGCAAGAAGTCAGAATTCGAAAAAATCTTTATTAATATCCAACATGTTGATTTATCATGTCAAAAACCTTGTATATCTTTAAAACTGTTTTTCCAGTTTTTGGCGATTTTGTCGAATTTTTACTATAGGAATAATGTTTTTTTATTTTTGTTTATTAAAATATAAGCCTTCCCGAAAATTTTGCTACCCCGCGTACCTCTGTACGATGAAAAAAAAAATAGATTTTTCATCCCCTTGAAAAAGAGGTGGTTTTTTCAGAAATCGTGAGATCCTGGAAACGGTTCAACTTTATGGGCCCAAAAATTATCTTCTATTTTATCATAAAACAAGCTAAACAAGCAAATTTCAAACCCCTCCGACATTTTTGCAAAAATAGGAATAAAAAACGAAAAAAACAGTTTATCCGGTTTTTCTAGGAAAATTGGAGGTTATGTGAAAATAGTGCAGATCCAAAAGTTGCTCATTTAATCTCTATAACTTTTACATTTAACATTTTCGTCTAAAATTAATAGTTTTGCCACAATTTGGATAATACCACTTTCCACCCCTTTCAACCCCCAGGATTTCACCCGCGGAAAAATTCAGCTCTTTTAATTATTTTTTTCCCAATTTCTATTCATTTCTCCTGCCTGAAAAACCCGGTTTCACCCGGTAACTAATTTTTTATGTAAAAAAATATTATATAGCCTGCACTATATGGAAAAAGGGGTAATCGTAAAACGATTTACGCACATTTCAAACACGTATGGCCCTAAGTTTAAATTAGGCAAATTGTGCTCGTAAGTAAATTTTATTTCCAAAAGTCCAAAAGTCATTTTTACAATGAAATCGGTATAAATAGGGATTTGACATGTCTTGACCAACAGAATGGGGGCATCATCGGTTGGGTGGAAGAGCCGGAACCGAACTCATCCGTTTTTTATTATAAGACCTAATATACACTATTCGGCTTGAAGGACCAAATGTCTCTGCTCTTCATACATTCGCAGGAAAACCTTGAACCTGAATTACGTGTGTAGAAGGCGAGCGGTTACCTTTTCCAATTCCTCCGCTTCTCTTTTCAGCGGCAGGTCATCTTCCTGAGATAGGGCTGCGTCTTGGACTTGGAGTTCGACAAGGGGCTTTTTGAATCTACCCCCGGAGAACACAGCTGCCAAACGAAGGGTCCTATCCCAGATCGCAAGATTATATGACCCAGTAGGCTGGAAATTATTTGGGTTTGAAGGATTAGAGCGGTTTCGGCGTTACATATTACAGGGTGTCAAAATTTAAAACGCCGATTTTGCAATAAATTATTTAACTACCTAGTGGAATTGAAGGTTGTCCTTTTTGCGTCTTTCAGTTTCTGTTACATTGTTTTCATAATAAGTTTGGGATGTCTGGAGACGAGATGTCGCAATAATTAGTCCCTAAAGAGCATTGGCCGTATCTACTCAACACCACTGCATAAGTGTCAGAGACATATAGAATTAATTAATATTTGATCAGATATGAGAGCATTGAATCATAAAGTTTTTGACGTGACAGAAACGATTATTTTTTATAAAGGTCTGTATTAATTAGAATAGAAGAATTTCAAGAGTTTTAGACTTTTATTCTACAATCGAACCGTGTAATTAACGTACGACGGGTAGTTTTGCGTTAATCACTGAACAATAAGCGTGATGGTAGTGTGAGATATGAGAAGTACATGTGAATCGATTTAGTACCTTAGCTTTGATATAATTGGTAGTGCAAAATGCAAAAAATTCAACGATTAAAGTTGTCGGATTTTGTTAATAAGAAGCCATTTTGTAGACATTCATTGAACAGGAAGACCTGCAAACCGATTCAATTTCTATTTGCGCAAATTAAAAAGAAACATGCAACGAACTAAAAAGTTAGGGGTAAAAAATGAATCCCAATTTTATTGAAAGAAGAGAAGTTCAATCCCTTTATATGAAACAAAGTCTGCTGCAACATTTGAGGTTATCTATCAGAAAAGTTGAACTCATACAAACCTTTAATGAGAGAAATTCGATAAACCAACAATATTTGGATCTCAAAACCAACTCAAAAATTCCGCAGGTGACGCCCCCGGATCTATTCGTGAGCAGGTGCAAAAGCAATTTGAAAAACTCGGTTGTAAGTAATATTCCCAATTACATTAATACGAGCAAACAACGAATAAAGCGACACAAGAAAATTAAGAAAACCCCTCTTTTCCACTTTTAAGAAACGTGCGCGCGAGCGGCGTCGGAGTAACGAAAGTGTGTGCATTCATTTTTAATGCGGTACGTGCATACATTAGAGCGAGGAGGAGACTGTAAGTAGAATTAACTCGATAAATGGGAAGAAGGACGAGGACTTAATAATTTAATAATTAACTTAAGCACTTGATAATTAACAACATCACGCACATGTAATTAACTGATCTATCAACAAGAGACGAAATTAAAAGTAATCATTAAAATCTCTAATCAAACAAGAATGATGTCATGTAAGTTAATTAACGAGCTCGTCGGTTACAGGGAAATATTAAAGGACGTCTAATAGCCCAAACTGTTTAATTGTGTTGATTAGAGTGGCGTTTCTTTACGTTGTAATTGGCTAAATTAATATCTTTATAAAATTTGTTGTGACATTCTTAGGTGTTACATCAGATGTACTTTTTATTTATGGTCAGAGAGATTTCTTTCGTATTTATTGGACGAAATGAATGGAGATGCGAGCGGTTTATACGAAAAACGAAAAGCTTTGCAAGTTGGTATATGGGTCGTTTAGAAGATTCCTCCACTTAAACCTACATCTTGCTTTATCTTATAAAGGCAACAAAGTACGAGGTAAAAACGAAAAAGGAAACTAACTTAAAGAAAATGAACATACATAAGAGGCAAGGCATGAATTTATATTAGGAAATTTTCATCTTTCTAAAACAATAGTCATAATGGATTGAATAATTTATACCATCTACCTACACTGATGCCTTACTAAATTTTTCATTGTACCTATTTCGCTTCTTTTATAATTCTATTCCCCGAAAATTACTTTATGCATTGTCTGGACTGTTTGTTGAATTGTTTTTCATTTTCACATTCATCTCTGAGACACGATCGTTTGGAAAAAGTTATAAATGTAGGTACAATGTGAGTTTGGAAATTCCGCATACAACTGTGCTATTACTAAAGTTGATTTTAGCAGCTAATAATATTGTGATGTAAATTTAACATTAATATTAAATATCGCAATGGTCGGCCTATCATATTTGACTGAAAGAATGTGCCATACTCGCTTTCCTTCCTTATTGACTTTATGGCGCCTTGATGACGTTCTAGATTTTGTGCAGGTAGTGAAAATTTTTCACAAAAAAAAGGTGACGTTGAAATTCATTTACGATTTTATTATCAGCTTGTGTGGTGAGCCATCAGATTTTGCATAATTGGTTTTCGAGCCAAAATAAAAGGGTAATACCCTCAGGCAGTAGGATTGGTACTATATTGGTAGGAAATGTGATTTGTGAATGAGAATCATTCCCCCTGATTCGGTAGGAAGCAACTTACTAGGTTTCTTGAATGTGTTTTTCTCAGATCTGGCGCCTTTGGTCGAGAATGTTGGCTACCACAAAGAAAGCCCCGCAATGAGCCACTATGTATGAACTTATAACTTATTTTGCGTCTTCTGACGAATTACGTAATTTTTGCAATCGCGTGAAATTTCAAAAAAAACCAAGCCGCATTCTTTAAGAGGTCCAGGAGTTTCTATCCATTGATTTTTTTGCAGCACTACCTTCAGTATTCAAATGATACGCTACGATCACCACCTTTTTCGATATTATCTACATTAACGGACCAAGAGCGAAAGTAGCACATTGGCGCCCGAGCAGGAACTCAAATAGAGAATGAATAAGATTCTTAACAATGGCCGTTCTTAAATAAGCAGATGGTTAACTGATTTATATTACAGGGATCTTGTAGCTCTAAGACTTCAGCTGAAAGATGGCAGAGGACGGAGCAGGCACTTGGCGGTCTGCTCAATATATCTCCCGTACGACTCAGAAGAGAATCCACCCACCGAGTTGATAGAATATTGCCGAAAGAGTGGGCTCCCTCTTGTGGTTGGCTGTGATGCAAACGCATACAATGTTGCGTGGAGCAGCACGGCGACCACCTTCTGGAGGACTTGCAACCAACTGATATTTGAATGTTTTAAATCAGGGAGCAGCCTCTACCTTCGTCACAACGCGGAAGCAGGAGGTTATCGATCTGACAATTAGGCTTCAATGATAGTGTTATTCAATACAGGCAGGGATTCTGATTAAGGCTACCTGGTGCTTGTTTCCAAATGAGATCGACAGGGCGACGGCCCTTATAGAAAACTTCCACACGGTTCAATCATAGTCAGTTGAATCAGAAGGCAAGCACGGAGATGATGATACTTGGGTTCAAGTCCGATCTATCGACCGAAGGCATGAACGCAAGAAAACAGTGCCGTATCCGGTAGCTTGAAGGCCGTAGGATTTTAACTTTCAACGACACCAGTTACACAGACGAGTAAGACGGCTAAATGAGACTAGCTATCAAATTAACAGGTCTGGGAATGGTAATGAAATTCTCTCTGTGAAACAAAACGGAAATCAATTAAAAGGAATTTTGGTTTTCTAACCCGGGATGTAATAACGTTTGGGTCTGGAATCTGGTTCTGGTTTGTGGTCGGCAAGAGGTGGAGGAATTCGAAGTCTTAACAATTAGACCTTTATAGGTACCAGGAGAACCATAAAACAGGTAGGAGATTGAGAAAGAATTTAATTTCAAGGTATGGGGACGACTGGTGACATCTAACGGAGGAATTTTACAACACGTACTATAAGATGTTTGCAAATAAAACATTGGCGTTATTTTATATTTTCTTACACCATTTAGAGCTTCCCTGGCTTTAGGGTATACCGCCGAGAGCAGCTTCGTAGCTAGGATAAAGTGTTTTAATTGAAACTTTCGCTTTTTCATGTTAGTTACCTGCAGATCAACTTTTTGTGTTGTTTCTTTTTCAGTTTTTCAAAGGCTAGAAGTGGCAAGGCAAATTAGACAACCTTTATCCTCGCCAAGACATAAAAATCAACAATACTATTGTATAGATGGGGCCAGATCATGCTGTAGGTGGGGCTGCCTCACCTGGCCACCCCCTGGATACAGGCCTGGATGAGAGATAAGAGTGGTGTATTCACCTGAGCCGGGTCGTGCCAAATACGACATGGCGCAGGGTTTTAGACCCATCAGCCTATCATCTTTTCTTCTAACAACGGTGGAGGCGTGGAGAGATGCATACATAAGGAATGGGGTACTGGTCCTTAGACCACCACATCCATTCCATCATGCTTACAGGACTGGTATGGCCACGGAAACGACTCTTCACAGCCTCGTGTGCAAGCTGGAGAAGGGTAACCCCGGAAGCGTGGGCAGGTTTACCAACAACACGTTCGATTCAATTAGTGAGGCTGGTGAAGGCTTTTACGAAAAGAAGAAGAGCGGACCTTGATGGGCTCACTCTTAGAGTACGTCAACTGAAATATCTGGGAGTCATCATAGACTCCCGCGTAGTCTAAGCTTCGGTGTCCTTTCGGTGCACTGGTTGACTGATGGTCAACTATCATCTGGCGACAGTTATCTGGAACTGGAGAGGGTGAAGTAACTTAGGCTAACCGAGGTCCTAACCTTTATTGGGAGGAAGGGGCTCTGAACATAGTTGCGAAAGAAAGGGAGAATGGACATTTGGTCTCCCTAATAGTGCTGCCTGGCCGGTCTCCCCTATGAATAGAGAGATAGAGATGGTTAGAGCAATCACTGTCGCTGTAACACCTTATTATACCCCCTGAAACCCGTAACAGGCTTTAATAATCTAACCACCGAGAACCTTATTCTAATATCAGATAACATTTCCCTATGTTACATTTTGTCGCCCAATAGTGAGGTTTCTTCCTATTTAATTTAATAGTTAATTTAAAGCAAAAAAAATGTCACTAATAATAATTTACTAATTAATAAAAATAATTATAAATTGTGCACAACTCTTGTGCAGATAAAGCGCATTTTTTTGAACTGAAATAACTTTTGTTTTGACGTCACCAATGGATATTCCTTGCAGACGTCGTCTCAATCGCCCTTTGTGAGGTCGAGGAGGAGGGCTATGGTTGGTAGAAATTAATTCCTTTCGTTAAGACCTTTCATTAGAGTACCATGAAGGAATAAAACTAGTTCTACTCCCCCCCCCCCTGGCCCCGTCGCTCACTGATCTCGAAAACGAGTCGCACGAGAAAGTTATAGTTTGTACAAATCAACTTATTTCGATGAGACCTTTCATTAGAATACCATGGAAGATAAAACTAGTTCCACTCCCCCCCCCCCCCCCATTTTCTGAAGTTTAACTTGGCACCACTCTATCTGAGATCAATTGGTTGTCGTATGTAAAAGTTATGCACGTTTTACTTTCAAAAACAGCATCTCAGGGAATAATTCGTGGGGGAGGGGGGCCCTTTTAGACAGCGAAATTTGATGGCCGTCTGGCACACTTTCAAGGTAGTATAGGCTACCTACTACAAAACATTCCAGGACTCTAGGACCATTCCCCTAGAAGTAGTTCGAAACGGCAGAAGTGGGTCCGGACGTACGGACAGACGGACAAAACGCAAACAATAGCGCATTTTTTCTAATTCTTCAAAAATGCGCTAAAAAGGTTGATGCGGTATTGATTCAGTATTTTTTAAATAACTTTCTATTGGTCCTGGTTTTTCAAATTTGCTAAACGGAATTCTAGTGTGCTCACAAAACTTTGACCATTTAACCTAATCGCTATCGTCATAGATACTGTAGCGAACATTCCAGAAATCCCGATAAACATCGAGGCGCCATTAAAGATTAATCATCGGCGATAAACAACGAAGGTGGATGTGACCGTGACGTAATCATTTCTAGAAATATCACGTGTTCGAGAACATATTGACGCGTCCTTGAGCACTCGAGAACATTCTAAGAACATTCTAGAAAGAATGTTCTTTGTTATATAAGCAATTGTGTTTCGAATTCAGTTCCAACATCAATGCGTTCTTGTTATATTATTATAAATTGTGAGTGATAAATTGTATTTACTGTTATAAATTAATCAGATTTAAGAATTAAGAATTAAAATTTATTGATAATTAATTGTAAATAAATTCAATTTACGTTACAATACCATGCAATTCTGGGACACGCTGTAAGGGAAATTTAACCATCAAAAAGCTTCCGCACAAAGAATGAATTGCAAGCTGTTTAACAAAGAAAGTGACGTGGCATTTTCTCAAAAATTTCCTGTTTAGCAGAAGTTGCAAATAATTTTATTAGTTTTCATTCAGTTCCCTAATGAAGCGGTTATCCTGAATTTTGGACAGAGAAATATGAAAGTCACCAGTGAGGCTTTCACTTATGTGTGAGAGAGCGAGAGAAATGCAATAAAGGTATCGAATGACCTAGTATAATGAGATTGTTACGAAACGTAACAGTTTTAAGCAGGGGATGGTGTAACGTAGATGAAAATTTCGGTATAGACAACAATCGGTGATCCGATTAAATAAATTGTTTCTTCTTTCTATGTTTCTTTTTCTAATATGGAGAAAGATCCACATAATAATGGAAGAGTGCTTTATTTATAAAGTATAAAATAGCAATTATCATATCAGTCTAAAAGAAGCGGTATACATTTTTAAAACTTTGTTATAAAATCGCGTAACAATATTTAACTGGTCCGCTTTAAAGTTGAGCTAAAACTTGTATCCGGGAAACTTTTTATTGGAGAAAATTTGATTTAATTTTTATAACAGCGCCAAAGAGAAATGAGTGCCGTAATTTCTTTTGATGCTACAATGTAATTTCTATATTCCAAGTATCAACGGAATAAAATTTCGAGAGAACGAACGCTAACGCTGCCTTACTAATAATTTATATTGCCATTTTCATCATCGCGTTTACCTTACCTCTTTCTCTCCCGCTCTCTCGCGTGCGATATCCGAAAATTTATTATTAACTTAACAATATTTTAGGAAGTTATAAAATTATCGACGTAGTTTAATAAATTGATTATGGAAGTTAAGACGGCACATTTACATTTTGCAATTTACACCATTTGGAAGATTAATATTGAAATATGAAATTGTTAATTTATTACATTCAATTATTCGCGTTTCTCTTGTAATACCTACTTGCTGCAAATTAATTTATGAAATTTCTCGTTATAATAGAAACCAGTTTTAATAATTATAAACTCTTTATCGATTTTCACTCAACGCGCATTTTCTAACATTTGCAGTTACTGCACCTTTCTGAGCCATGTATGCGTTACATGTCAATTGGTGTGTCACTCCACCACCACCTTAGATTTATTATTTGTTATTTCATTATGATAACGACATCATTCACGATTGAGAAACACGTACAATTGTCTTTAAAAAAAACCGAGACGCGAGCTACCCTCAAAAAAGTGATGCAATTTAATTTTTTTCTTGGCAACCATATAGGTAGGTATAGTATATTAAGTAACAAGGGATTAAAAAGGGTTTTTGTTCATGAAAGAATGGTTTAAAGCCCGAGGCTTGCCGAGGGCTTTAATATTCTTGAGGGAACAAAAACTAGTTCAATCCAGTGTTACTTATACTATTTTTTCCAATACCGACCGATCTGAATCCATTTCAAAATTAATATGGTATAAAAACTATGAAAAAGTAAGGTAGGCTTTTTTTTAATTTTGGTAAAATCATGCCTGTAAACCCTTCTAAAAATATTGAAGACGAAAGTGACGAAGCATATGAAGGCACCTCTTTCATCCCCTAAGATGTCACTTGCTGATAAAGGTTAGTTTGTGTAAAACATTGCATGCTCATGCTTCCAAAGTTTTTGGTTGTAGATTGTGACAATTATGGATATTGGAGGAGTTGCAGCTTGCAGATCAGAGGAATTGTTGAAAATGAACGTAGACTACATAGAAGTTGGAAAATCGATGCTGGTAGTTAGAATTCCAGATACAAAAACTAAAAGTCAAGAGTTATTACCATTGTTGAGGCGGAGAAGAACTCAGTTATTTGGTATTATATAGGAAGAGCTGGATGTACACTAAGGCCCTTTATAAATTGTGCTTTTCATATTACCTGTTCTGAAAATAAAGAATATGAATAGGTACTTTCTGAATGTTTTACAAGAAATCAAAAATGAGGGATTCAAATTTTGTAATCCCTAGGGATTAAAATTACCTATTAATGCACAAAAATTAAAATTAAATTAAATACGTGTCGGCATTGGAAAAAAATTTGTTTTTGGATTCTCTATGGCCCATTTTTTTTCAACATACTTATATGTTACACCCTGTAAATGCGTTAAAATTACAAAATCAATCTACTATGCCTTCGCGATAGAGGAGTCGAGTGTAAACAAACGTAAAGGGAGCTAGCATTAACTAATTGGTTTTGCATATAAGATGCAACTCACCCAAAATTATTACGTCCCATCCCTTCGAATGAGGGCGAAATTACGTACGCAAAGTGGAAAAATATAAGAAAGCACGGGAAGATGCAATAATAATAATAACAATATTCCGAATTACGGGCGTATAAAATTTAATTTGCCGCTGAACATTTTGTTAAAATAGAAAATAATGCGAGTTATGAAATACTAATTTGCGTCTGACAGTGGCCGGGATGAAGCTCAAGGGAGAAGGACGCGGACGCCAAGAAGTCTAATTTACTTAGTATGGAATTAGTGTAATGAAAATATCACTGTCGTTTCAACTTCTCTCAAAGATGGAAATGAGATGTTAGCCAGTTTCTTTTTGTTTGAACGAATGGAAAATTCGTTTTATGATATTAGGAGCTTTATGTCTGCTTTATGAATATTTAAAAATTTTTCTCTTGGCAGATCTTTGATCCCTTGCAGTTTTCTTAGATATGATACGGTAACGGTACATAAAGAATATAGAATCTCTAAGGTGGATAGATAGATACGATACACTTTGTTGTTGATAAATGCATTTTAAAAGTAAAAGACTTTACTTTCATTCTTTTCTCTCGCTTGATCCATACGTTTCTTGTGACTGCAATAAAAGATGTATACAAATTGTCTTTTATGTCTCTTGAAACCTTCTCGTGCACGGTTTAGCTATCCAGTCATAAAGTTATTTGAATGCGTAAGCAAACGGCTTCTGTAGATCGAAATTGGTTCCTTATTACCTAAAGATGGATAATTCATTTTCTGTCTTCCTAAACTTAAAACCTATTATTTTCCGAATACGTTTGGAAAAACCCATGTTCCTTTTTACGGTGTAAAAGTAATCCTTTCTATTCCTCGATAGTCCTTATAGTCCAGGACGCAGCGACATTTTTTGTGCACTCATTTCAACAAAGTTGATATTCTGCCATTTTCTATTGTTTTGATAGTACAAGTAAACAAAACGGTAGTCTACCGCGTCGGCGGTGTTGCCTAAATTTGCAACAATGTTCTGAACATGTTAATAAATAATATGTACATGCCTCATTTCTACAAGAATGAAAGTTTGTACAGTAATTAAGTATACCTAAAAATGAAGTATGGTAATAGTCTACCGAGCTGGAAGCGTTGCTATCACAAGTCTACCACCTACGCAAGACGCATAAAAAATTGTTCGATTGAACTTATTTCAACAAAGATGAAATTTTTGTTGGAAGAAGTTGATGTCATAAGAAACAAAAAAAAATTGGTCTACCGATCGCGTGATGTTGCTAAGGTCTCGGTAGACACGCTGGAAGGTACGATTTTCCGAGCGCAGCTGCTGCACTGCTCTGCTAAAAGTACCTCTAAATTATTATATACACGGGCATAAAATAAAAATATTTCAAAAACGAACATAGGCAATTAACATGGGAAAAAGGTTTTTTGCAGATCGTGGCTCCCCATGATAATTTAGGTCTTAGCGGGTTTATAATGACACCAATCGAAAGAAGATTTTTTTTCTTTATCTAATGATATACGAATTAGTTCATTTTCAGTTGTATTTCTCATTATTAACGATCCTCGAGATTGTTTATAATTTTGTATTGCTGCCTGTCTGTCCGTCTGTCTGTTCCTCTGTCCGTGTGCACGATAACTCATAACTGAATAAGTTTGTATAGAAAAGTCCGATCGCTTTGAAAATTGAAACAGCTGTTCTTAAGGATATAAAAAAGGTCGCTATTGTTTTTCAGCTACGTAGACTAACGGGGCAAAAAATTACAGCCCAAACCTCCAAAAAGGGCTTCTTTTATAATTTTTGTTACAAAGAACATGTGAATGCCCGCTTTTCTGTGTTAGTAAATGTCCCTTAAGCCCCAGGTAACTATGCAGATGAATAAAAAAAATGTGCAACCCAACTTTTGTATTTGCGCAATCCCAAATTTCTTTATTTGTTAAGATATTTAATTGAAATTTAATATGTAGGCACCTCGAGTAAAAGTAAAACCAACGCCGAATCAAAAAATTTTTTTTTCGCATGCGCAATCTTGTTTTTTTTTTGTTAAGATGTTTAAGCGAAATTTTGTATCTAGGCACCTCGAATAAAAGTAAAAGTAACTCCGTTTCAAACAACATGTTTGACAAGCTATTCCGATTTGGTGGGACAGAATCAACCCCTTAAGGCGCGTTGTAAAAATGATTGATGCGTGAAGATCTCGAGGATCGTTCGGTATTCAGTTGTAACGGTTTTTTTTTAATCAAAAATTCGTTATTCGTTATTCAATTCGAAATGAATATCAGTTTATGACAACTGTCAATAATGTTTTTTATAAAATTTATTCACTGAGGAAAAAGTATTTATAATAAACGACGGCGGAAATAGTTACTGCACGCGATATTTGTTTTCCATGCATTTTAACGAGCGTCCCACTCCGTCTAAGTCAATTCTTTAGAAAATTTTCATGGCTTAAAATGATTTTGGTAATTGGAGTTATTGCCGAATTTTGGATAAAATAATGAAAACTAAAAACATTAGTTATTTTAAATTTCCTATCAAAAACAAACCTCGAATGACGGCATGGAAAATAAATTGTGGAAATTCTATTATTGCCGGGCTAGACGATGAGGAATTAAAATATAAAATCGTTTGTGAAAATCACTTTAATTCATGTGATATTTACAAAAGCGGCAATCGGAAGTTATTGAGAATCAATTCAATTCCTTTGCCTTACTCAAAACAAGGTAACCATGTTATTTTTTGTCGTTAAAATGACTGATACATTTTTTCAAGATTTAAATTACAAGATGGCCCTTCTACCTCATACAGCAATCAAACGTTCAAAGAAACGAGAAGTATTCCACCCCATTCAAACATCTTTTGTGAAAACTCCAATTCAACCACAAATTCGACTTTATGTACAGAAATTTTGAAAATGCCATCACCACAAAAATTATCTAGAAATTATATTACATACAAGTTGAAAACTGAGCAAAAACTTAAATACGAAAAACGTTTAAATTTATAGACTGAAAACTAAAACATCTCGCTTCTCAACAGGTTAGTCAATTAAATTTTTTGCATAGTTATCAAATTACAGAGCTTTTTTGTCAAAAAAGCGTATGGAAACTGGTACTTATGTTCACGATTTTCTATGAACAGTAGCATTAAATTTTGACACAAAATAGCGAATGTCAATGATATTATTCAGTTATGAGTTATCGTGCACACGGACAGACAAACAGACAGACAAAATTATAAACAATCTCGAGGATCGTTAATAATGAGAAATACAACTGAAAACGAACTAATTCGTACATCATTAGACGAGGAAAAAAATCTTCTTTCGATTGGTGTCATTATAAACCCGCTAAGACCTAAATTATCATGGGGAGCAACGATCTGCAAAAAACCTTTTTCGCATGTTAATTGCCTATGTTCGTTTTTGAAATATTTTTATGCCCGTGTATATAATAATTTAGAGAGGTATTTTTAGCAGAGCAGTGCAGCAGCTGTGCTCGGAAAATCGTACCTTCCAGCGTGTCTGCCGACACCTTAGCAACATCACGCGATGGGTAGAACATTTTTTTTGGTTTCTTATGACATCAACTTTTTCCAACAAAAAATTCATCTTTGTTGAAATAAGTTCAATCGAATAATTTTTTATGCATCTTGCGTGGGTGGTAGACTTGTGATAGCAACGCTTCCAGCTCGGTAGACTATTACCATACTTCATTTTTAGGTATAATTAATTACTGTAAAAAGTTTCATCCTTGTAGAAATGAGGCATGTACATATTATTTATTAACATGTTCAGAACATTGTTGCAAATTTAGGCAACACCGCCGGCGCGGTAGACTACCGTTTGTTTTGTTTACTTGTACTATCAAAACAATAAAATGGCAGAATATCAGCTTTGTAGAAATGAGTGCACAAAAAATGTCGCTGCCTCCTGGACTATAATTTGTGTTTGTAGGGTTACATTCATTCTCCCGATTTGGAATTTGTATATGACGACACAGATCTCCACACAAATGAAATTGCTGAACTCTACAGCTATACGGAACAAGTGGAATTGCAGTACTATGTTAAGGCGTTCGAGGATCAAATGGAACAGTATGCGCTTCCACCGAGTTGGCAGAGGTTGTCACTCGTACAAAGAAAATCGGTAATCATGAAGATGCTGGATCAGCTGGAAGTGAGCAGTAAACCGATCCAAATGCGTGCGGCGCGCTGTATCTTGTATATCGCTCAAGGTTGCTGGGCCGAAATGCAATCGGATGCCGAACAACAAGAGTGGACGCGTACCAACGTGATGCTACTGTACGATATGGGTGTGTTTACTGCTTTTTCTGATCTTCTCAATATCGAGATAGAGTAAGTATTTGCGAGCAAATGGCCACGTGTAATGGTTTTTTTAGGAATAGTGCCGCAGCACAAGTTGCTATGAGGAAAATCGCAGTTTCATTAGTAGATTCACAAGATCTAAGGGTGATACTGTCAGTTTTGTATACCGTAACTGAGGTGTTGCGATATGAAAGCACTTTGGAGACCTCGGAATATAAAGCACAGGTTGATGCATTTACTAATGAAGTTGGTAAATCTGTTTTGGTATGTGTCGTAAACATTAATAAATATTTTGTCTCCCCAGCTGCGTTCGACGAAGAGCATATGGTGGTGAAATTGCTCGGAATGGTAACTCGCTTCTGTAGTGGCGCCGCTCCTCATTTTCCAATGAAGAAAGTTTTGCTTTTGTTGTGGAAGTTAATACTAATATCTTTAGGAGGCATGAGTACACTAAGAATTCTTAAGGAGGAACAGAGAGAGAAGGCAGGTATACCTCCGCAGAATGAAGACACACTTGAAGTTGCCAAGACAATGCGAGCGTCTTCGCCTCCTGCCAGTGCGTCTGATCTTTTGGAAGCGCAGAATCAAAAACGCAACAGTCGGCCGTTCAGACGTGTAATGAAGTTGTAATTGTTAAACAATGTTTATGCTCACTTTGTTCTCGTAGAGTTTGATCAAGCAAAGTTCGTTAGACGACCACGACGCTCTTGGTATGGAATTGGACAGTGCGCTAACCTCGGACAATGGGGATGATCTTGTCGATGAGTACGACGAGCGCCGGCCGACAGATCTTTCTGAAAATCAGGTGTATAAAAATTACCACAATCGATCCAGCTCGCCGATACCCATGCCATTACCCCCACCAAGAGGCAAGTATTCAATATGTATGCTAAACAGGCCAGTCGCCAACTGGAGCATATTGAAAGGGACTGGTTCAGCCTATGCCAAATTACATTTACCATAGAGGAATACAGCCTGTTTTAGATCAAATTTCTACATTAAGAGTCTTCTGTCCCCACTGCACGCAATGTAAATTTCCATAAGAGCGCCCGCCATAAAAACTAATTTTTTTAAAGAACTATTTTATAAATTTAGACCTTTATCTACAAAATGTTCGGACTATTTTTTTAAAAAAGTGTATAGCAACTAAATATCGATTGTTTAAAGATTAGCTGTTTTCGCCGATTATTATGCTAATCTGTTTCATTTTTTTACTCGCGATCAAGACGATTTATGGAAAAAGTAAACCGACAGTTTTTTTAGATAAGTTACTTCTAAACATAACCCCAAAAAATGAAACCATATTTTTTGTAAATAAAGTCTGTATTTTGGCGGGCGGTAAATCAACAATTTCAGTGTAACAAGTGCTGAGTGTCGGCGGGAACTAACTAAGGACCAACACAGGAGTTGACAAAGCAAAAATATCATTTTGTCTCTTACAACTATAATCATCTATATACTATAATGTAAAAAAGTTGCGCGCGGGTAAAGAAGACTCTTAAGATAAATAAATAAAGAGCGCTTATCGGGTATTGGACTTATGAAACTTCGATATTTATTTGATGGACTGTATGAATGCTATGGTTTTGTATAAAGAGGGATGTTGAAACAATATCGACAGTAATGATTAACGTGTTTATTGATTAATAATACAAATAAAGTAAATTGATTCTAAATCTTGATTTGGTGATTCGATTTGGCCCATGTACTATACAAATTGGAATGATTACGAAAGGAATTACTGGTTTTGAAATAGGTTTAATAAACAAACGAAGGCGATAGATGATGGTGGTAGCGATAACGAAGATTGCTGGCTGGTTAATTAAACGACAAAGGCGTTGTACAAATAAGTTCGGCGATAATGGCATGCTGCTTTTTAACAGACACATTCATTATTGATTGTTGTACGATGATGTATTCTTCTTCGCTTGTTGTTTAATTCTACTTCGGCGGCGCATAACAAGTGGAAATATATCCAGGGATAGGAGAAACAGTTATATACGGGCTGTTTTCATAATTTTTGTGCAGGGATTTCAAAGGAATAAAAAGGAACGAATCTGTTTTGGGGCGGAAACTATAGTACTCCGGGTTGGCTCGTATTTTTGACAAGTTAATACTTGTTTTTTTTAAAGGGACAACTAGTAGTCTAAATTTAAAGAAATGGTATAATTTGGAGGACCAATTTTCCTTTTTACCACGGCTAGACGCATACTTTAGGATGTAAAAAAATCATAATTGCCATTCCAAAGTATACCTATCTTTAGAACTATTGGTCCGACTTCATCATTTTCTTAAATATAAGCTTTTGTGTGTGCTACAATATTGTCATAACTACATTTCCGATAAAATCAACAATTAGTAACTCATGCATGAAGTAAACGAACAGAATTTTTTTAACTCTTAACATTTAATGAAAACTAACTCAACCCCTTCGTTACTTTCAAAAGTTTCATATACACTAAAATCTGCTACTTCTCCCTTTTCTTCAGTGACGTTTCCACAAGTTGGCAGTTTGCATGCGCTTGTACATTTTAAGTTATTAGCATTACATAATGGTAGTTGTCAAGAGCCAGCTTTGTAATTCTACGTGAGGTGGTATGGAAGCCAAACTTAGGGTTATCTTTCATCTTTTTGCTGCTTCCGGAATAGCATCTCTTTGATTTTGACGTACAATTTTCCAATGTATTTTTTGTTTTCACATAATCTATGTCAAATTATGTGGCACAATATACACCTTTCCATCAATATTAACAAACTCTTTGCTAACGTTATGGCTAAAAGCCGTATTTGATCGTATTTATTGCAAGACAGTCAGTCTTGTCAGTTGTAAAGTTCTTGTTTAGAGTTAAGCGGAAACGTGTTTCACGTTTTACAAAGAAGTTAGTGGAAGTGCTGTGTTTAGCAAGAAGGCTTCGCTTATCTGAAGACTTTCTTTAAGGTTTTCCCAGTACTCGTTAAATGGAGTTTTTTCACCATTAAAGAGCCAATTTTACATCTGTAATTACAACGAACCCAGTGTCGTCCAAATTGAGATACAAGTTAAATTAAAGTAGAGAAGTGAAGTTATGGAAACATAATCCGCACATACCAATTTCATCATCATTTGGTATTTGATCATGCCTCTTCAGCTACAATTATATATCTGTAGACGTAACTACAATGATTTTTGTATTTAGTGAAAAACGGTGAAAATTCTTGTAATGCAACGGTCTATAACACTGCCTAAGATTGCCTGTATTTTGGAGAGTTCAATTCACTCAAATCTCTCCACATATGATCCATATATTTTTGCATATTTTCACCATCTTCCTGATGTTTGGAAGCACTTATTTTATTTTTATTTTAATTCAATTTGCTGATCAGCTAAAGCTGTGAATACTTATATGCAACATGAATATCGTTTATTTTTGGTTGTACTTTTTATGAGATTTTGTGTATTTTCTGTGTGCAACATTTGCGATTAAACCGAATGTATTTTTGCATATTTTAAGATGTATTGAAATTTTTGTCGTTTTCTAATGCACCTATTACTTTTGTTGATGTAGAGAGATGTTTCTCTGCTTAGTGCTTATAAATTAATTCTTAGCGACAGGAGGCAATCATTTCGTGCAGAAAACTTAGAGAAAGATCTTATTACAAGTGTTTATCGTAATTCCTTTTTTATTAAAAATTATGTAACATATATAATTTTGTATATGTGTGCATATATATCAAAACTGTTTGCATATTTTTCACTAATATTTTGCATATATATGCGTATAATTTTACCATTTATTGTGTATTAATACAGGCAGTAATGAAACTTCGGAAAAAGCAAAAAAAAACATTTTTTTAAATTACTTATTAACAGTTGATTTTATCGAAAAAGTACTAGTATAACGATATTTATAGCACATAAAGAGCTTTCATTAAAAAAAAGAATAATGAAATTGGATCAATAATTCCAGAGTTATAGTTGATTTTATAAAACTCAACATCCCCCATTTTTTATTGACCGCCATTTCTATTAGCTACCGCTTTAAGATGGCAAATGGTTTTTTGGCATCCTAATAAACATGAATAGCCACTGTAAAAAGGAAAATTGGTACCCCCAAATTATATTGTCATGTCGACTGGCCCATGGACTATAGATTCTTAGATGTATATTTTTCGCATTGTTTTCAGCGCCACTCTTTGACATAACGAAATTATTCGTTGATTGAATTATTATGAGTTCAATTAATAGATCAATCTTCATTGTCAGTTGTAGAAAAGGTATAGTGCACAGCATGTTTGAAAAGCTTTCTTCACACTCACATTACCCATGGCTCATACCACTAAACCTGAAAACTGCACATTTCAAAACTTGTAATACCATTTTGTAAAGAAACACCTCCATTACGCCATCCATAGAATGAAAATATTACCCCTGATCAATGATTATTTCCGTCATATAGTAAAGTTTCTTTCTATGGCTACAAAATGCGCTCTAATTACCAGTCAGTCAAATTAAGATGTTTAAACCTGAATTATTGTTTGTAATTAAACATTATACTCTACAGGATTACCTTGGAAACCTAAAGTGAGGCAAAAAGATATAGATTTTTTCTTGGAAAATGCAAGAATGAAATTCGTCGGCTACAACATACAAGGCGATCATCAGAGTTTAGCTGGCTTACCCCAGCCAATTCACGAAGGCGTGAAAACCTTAAATGACCACATGTACGTATCGCTGTCGGAGTTGCAAATACAAACCGAAGAAGTGATAGCAAGAAACCCTCTCTCCAATGCGGAACAGGAGATAGAACTAACACCGGTCGAATTATTGTATCAAGCTCTTCTACCAAATTTACCTCAGTATATTATTGCTCTATTAAAAATACTTCTCGCTGCTGCGCCTACCTCAAGAGCTAAAACTGATTCGATTAACATCATGGCTGACGTTTTGCCGGAAGAAATGCCGTGAGTTAATTAGAACGTCATAATATCAGTAACAGTACACCGATTTACAGGATGACAGTGTTGCAGTCTATGAAGTTAGGAATTGACGTAAATCGCCATAAGGAAATAATTGTGAAAGCGGTTTCGGCCATCTTATTATTACTTCTAAAGCACTTCAAGTTGAATCACATATATCAATTCGAGTTCATATCTCAACATCTGGTGTTTGCGAACTGTATTCCGTTGGTTTTGAAATTTTTCAATCAAAACATAATGGTTTATGTTGGGGCGAAAAATACGTAAGCAAGAAGTTGTATTTAATTGTTACAAAATAACTTTGCGTGTGTTTAGCATACCCATCTTAGATTTTCCTTCGTGCGTAATTGGGGATCAACCCGAATTGACCGCAGAAAGTTTAGAAATAGGAGATTCAACACCTTATTCATGGCGAAATATTTTTTCTTCCATTAATTTGCTTAGGATTCTAAATAAACTAACTAAATGGAAGCATTCGCGGATTATGGTATGCATTTCTTGTTAAGAGGGGGGTCGTTCAATTTTGGTATTTACTGTTTCAGATGCTTGTAGTATTTAAATCTGCACCAATCCTAAAACGAACATTAAAAGTGAGACATGCAATGACTCAGCTATACGTTCTCAAACTATTAAAAATGCAAACAAAGTACTTGGGCAGGCAGTGGAGGAAATCAAACATGAAGACTATTAGTGCTATATACTCCAAGGTTCGCCACAGATTAAATGATGATTGGGCGTTTGGGAACGGTACGTGATACTATAACAAAATTGCATGTACAAATTTTCTTTCTAGATGTTGATGCCAGACCTTGGGATTTTCAGGCTGACGAATGTGCTTTGAGAGCATCCGTAGACAGATTCAATAATCGGAGATATACCAACAGTTTAAAGGTTTCTTTTGCATTCTTTTATGTACTTATTTACTGTTGTCTTTCAGGAAGTGGAGTTTGAGCCTGTCGATAATTGTTTCAGTAGTGTACTTGGTATCACGCAAGATTTATCGGAAAGCTTCAAAAAGCATTATGATCTATGGCTAGAACAGGAGGTTTTTAATAATTCCATTGAATGGGAGGGTTTATTAACTGACTATATATAAGGACGATATTAGGAATTACATATTTTTATAATTTAAAATTATGTTTTTGTGTAGAATATTTATTTATGTTGCTCTTCATTAGGGTAGGTTGTAATCAAATTCACGTTTTTGTTTTGTATGAGAATGTTTAGTATTGTTTGCTCACTTATCGCAATGGTGATGTGTAAAATGAAAATAAAATAAGACCTAATATGATATCCTGTGCTACTTTCTTTTGCGTTTCAAGGTATTATTTCCAAATTAGATTTTTTCAGTTGTACATCTAAAGCTTATTTTTGTGTAAGTAGCAAGTGATAACCCCAGACCTCGGTACCTTGGACAGCTTTCTCTATATTTTATTGTATTTCTATCAGACATATCTTTGGTTTTGCTTTTAAAGAGCAATGGCCAAGCTGTCTGTATCACATGGCGAGAGTATTGTCGAATATCCACTTCAATAAGGTGATGTCTCACGTAATTCAATCACTTACAGTTAATGCTGTAGCCCCGTACGGACACCCGTGATCTTCCTGGCTTCTATTCAGTTTTAGAAGCTTAGAGGACCCCGATTTGCCAAGGGGCCCTGTTAAAAAGGCCTTGGACTGTCTTGAGTCTGTTACTTGTTGCCACTGGGCATAGGCTAAGGTTTAATGCCGCATTTTTTAAAAAAATACGCTATTCGTTATGGCTGGCTGGCCGGCTGTCCGGGTGAGATCTCGGCAACTACAATAGCTAGATTCAATTCAAATTTTCACTAAACGCTTTCTGCTATAATGTAGATGTGCAGGCTCTAGTCTATTTTGAGTTAGATTACTTGTGAGATCGATAATTTAAGGAAATAATTTCGATATGGTTTTCGGAGGTGCTATAATTTTACCATTAAATAGCGCTACCAGTATAAAAACTTAATTATTTACTTTGTGATTTGTTTTACAAAATAAAGACGTACCCTCAATTGAAATGAAATAAAATTAATTATTTAACACAGCTAAAATTACTCGTGAGATCGATAATTATAGACTTCGCTAATAAAGTACTGATTTGTATTACCAAAAATGCCCTTTAATTATGCATACGCTGATTTACAACTTGTTTGCCCCTTAAATGACTGAATTAATGCTATAGAAATAGGGATAGGAGCATATACCATGGATAGGAGACACATAGACAACGTCTTCGATCACAATAATCATTGTTGTCTTTTTGATGTTGTTATTGAGTGAATTTATCTACTGATGTGTCGGCCACATACAAAAAACGATGTTAGTTTTTTTTCTGTCTACTTATAGGTAACACGGCATGCGTGCGAGTCCGGGTATAAAATGTCCACAGTGGTTCGCTACCATATATATAGTTCGCTACAACCGTACAAATGCTAGTTACAGAAGTTGAATAAGTGGTGACGCCACTAACAAATTACACCCTTGATGTTACATCGAGTATTGAATATAATGTTGGCGAAAATGCTGACAAAGCATACTTACCTGGCGTAGGGGTTACCGTGATCAATAAGGCGGTTCCCCCAGGATGAGGCCCCCTCATTGCACTACGATCGGGCTGAAACCTGCGATTATCCCTAATGTGGATAACTCGGGCGCGTAATTTTTGGTAGTCGGGACTGCGTACGCGCTGTCCCGGTTTAATTTAATATAAAAATAGTTAGTTCAA
>NW_022170819.1:32799282-32801006 GCF_008802855.1 Photinus pyralis | reverse complement strand
ATGTAGAGGAATCATATGTCTTTTCACTAGCATCAGAAAAGGTATGGAGTTCAGTATGAACAGGATCGATGCATCTGACATGTGTAGGTATTGTGAAATGATTGATATGTTTAAGTTCATCCCGTAACGTCATCCAAAGTGTATAAATAGATGCAGGAACGGACTCGTCCCAAAATAACCGGTCTAACCATAGTTTTTGCAGTAGAATTTTTGCAGTGATAACGCAGGGACTTAGTAATCCTAATGGATTAAAAATTTGTGAAATGCTAGAGAGAATTATACGTTTTGTGACCCTTTTTGAAGGATTATCTATAATCTCGGAATTGTATGTTAGTATACCTACATCTGAAATTGATGACCAAAATATGCCCAACATTTTCGTATGTTCCTTTGAACCTAAATTTAATGTATTTAGTTCTGAATTGGAATCTGTAACCTGACTTAAGAACTTGAGGTTCATTAGAGATCCACTTACGAAGTTCAACACGACCACTTTTAAGAATTGATGATATTTCTTTGCAAATATTAGTTAAATCTGTTAATGAATCAGATCCTGTAAGGAAATCTTCAACATAAAAGTCAGTTTGGATGACCTTAGAGGCGGCTGGATAAGTATTGATATTTTCTAAAGCTAGTTGAAACAAAGATCTGATAGCCAAGTAGGAAACCGAAGAAGTGCCATATGGGACAGTATTTACTTAATTGAAACTCTGTGAGAGAATCTGAAGGTTTTTCTCTCCAAAGAATCTGTTGAAGATTTCTCTGTGAAGGTTTAATCAAAACTTGTCGATACATCTTACATTACTAATCACCTAATTTAGAAACAGGTTCTTTAAAGGAATTGAACTACGAAACGGCGTTCCTGGTCTCTATAATGAGTTGAAATAAAAACATTCTTCACAACTTTTTCTCATCTGGAATGAATTAAATCTATACACTCCTCTATTTCCCAGAAGCGAGAAAGCTGACTTTGTATAGTTAAATTTTGTAAATGAGTTTGAGCTATTCGACGAAACACCTTTTATAAGTGGTCCACCGACTATCCATCCAAACTTGGTCTTATGAAGAAAGGGACCTGTAGGTTTGAGACGGATTTGACCTATACATAATGATTCCCAAAATAAATCTGAACCTATCAGTAAATCAACTGGTTTGGGATTATGAAATTGAGGATCTGCCAATTTATGGCATTTAGGTATTGAAAGAGACTGAAAATCTACAGGAGATTCGAGAACAACATCACATATTTCCGTAACAATCAAGAAGAGCTATAGATGGAGTATTTTTTGAACATATTTGAATTTTACAAATGGAATGGATTCTACCATGAAGCCCCTGAAATTGTAATATTAATGGGATTAAGTGATAATCCAAGTTTTTGACAGAAATCTGAATTAATGAAGTTAGACTGACTCCCTGGGTCTAAAAGTGCTCTGCATTCTTAACGATTTCCCTTTGTATCAATTACCTCCAACAAGAATGTTGATAAAAGTACTTGTTTTGAACTTAAATTGAAAGAAACCAAATACTGTTGAGCTTGTGTATTAGAATTGGCCTCTGATTGAGTAACATGTAGAAGGGAATGATGCTTGACAGTGAATTTTTTGCAATCACCGAAATTACAATCATTCAACTGATGCCCACGATTTAAACAATTTACACATAAATTGGATCTGTTGACCAAATCAATTCTTTCAGGAACGGACAACTTTAAGAATTTTGTG
>NW_022170819.1:32793292-32799182 GCF_008802855.1 Photinus pyralis | reverse complement strand
TTTTTAAACGAAATAACTTTTGTTTTGACATCACCAATCCTTGGGTATATTTCTAGCAGACGTCTCAATCGCCCTTTGTGAGTACCCTCTTCCGACAATCCGTTCTTGAGGTATAAGGGAATATACCCGATCACGATAAGAGGTCGAGGAGGAGGGGTATGGTTGGTAGAAATTAATTCCTTTCGTTGAGACCTTTCATTAGAGTACCATGAAGGATAAAACTAGTTCCACTACTCCCCCCCCCTCCCCCTCCGCCCCGTACTTTGATAAGAGAACAGAAAGAAGGGCAATAGTTGGTAGAAAACGGTTCTTTTCGTTGAGACCTTTAATTACAATACCATGAGGAGTAGAACATGTGTTTACCCCCCCCCCCCCTCTACCCATTTTTTAAAGTTTAACTTGGCACCACTAAAGCCATGCGTATGCAAAATCTGAGATCAATTGGTTGTCGTATGTAAAAGTTATGCACGTTTTACAGATAGCGAAATTTGATGGCCGTCTGGCACACTTTCAAGGTAGTATAGGCTACCTACTACAAAACATTCCAGGACTCTAGGACCATTCCCCTAGAAGTAGTTCGAAACGGCAGAAGTGGGTCCGGACGTACGGACAGACGGACAAAACGCAAACAATAGCGCATTTTTTCTAATTCTTCAAAAATGCGCTAAAAAGGTTGATGCGGTATTGATTCAGTATTTTTTAAATAACTTTCTATTGGTCCTGGTTTTTCAAATTTGCTAAACGGAATTCTAGTGTGCTCACAAAACTTTGACCATTTAACCTAATCGCTATCGTCATAGATACTGTAGCGAACATTCCAGAAATCCCGATAAACATCGAGGCGCCATTAAAGATTAATCATCGGCGATAAACAACGAAGGTGGATGTGACCGTGACGTAATCATTTCTAGAAATATCACGTGTTCGAGAACATATTGACGCGTCCTTGAGCACTCGAGAACATTCTAAGAACATTCTAGAAAGAATGTTCTTTGTTATATAAGCAATTGTGTTTCGAATTCAGTTCCAACATCAATGCGTTCTTGTTATATTATTATAAATTGTGAGTGATAAATTGTATTTACTGTTATAAATTAATCAGATTTAAGAATTAAGAATTAAAATTTATTGATAATTAATTGTAAATAAATTCAATTTACGTTACAATACCATGCAATTCTGGGACACGCTGTAAGGGAAATTTAACCATCAAAAAGCTTCCGCACAAAGAATGAATTGCAAGCTGTTTAACAAAGAAAGTGACGTGGCATTTTCTCAAAAATTTCCTGTTTAGCAGAAGTTGCAAATAATTTTATTAGTTTTCATTCAGTTCCCTAATGAAGCGGTTATCCTGAATTTTGGACAGAGAAATATGAAAGTCACCAGTGAGGCTTTCACTTATGTGTGAGAGAGCGAGAGAAATGCAATAAAGGTATCGAATGACCTAGTATAATGAGATTGTTACGAAACGTAACAGTTTTAAGCAGGGGATGGTGTAACGTAGATGAAAATTTCGGTATAGACAACAATCGGTGATCCGATTAAATAAATTGTTTCTTCTTTCTATGTTTCTTTTTCTAATATGGAGAAAGATCCACATAATAATGGAAGAGTGCTTTATTTATAAAGTATAAAATAGCAATTATCATATCAGTCTAAAAGAAGCGGTATACATTTTTAAAACTTTGTTATAAAATCGCGTAACAATATTTAACTGGTCCGCTTTAAAGTTGAGCTAAAACTTGTATCCGGGAAACTTTTTATTGGAGAAAATTTGATTTAATTTTTATAACAGCGCCAAAGAGAAATGAGTGCCGTAATTTCTTTTGATGCTACAATGTAATTTCTATATTCCAAGTATCAACGGAATAAAATTTCGAGAGAACGAACGCTAACGCTGCCTTACTAATAATTTATATTGCCATTTTCATCATCGCGTTTACCTTACCTCTTTCTCTCCCGCTCTCTCGCGTGCGATATCCGAAAATTTATTATTAACTTAACAATATTTTAGGAAGTTATAAAATTATCGACGTAGTTTAATAAATTGATTATGGAAGTTAAGACGGCACATTTACATTTTGCAATTTACACCATTTGGAAGATTAATATTGAAATATGAAATTGTTAATTTATTACATTCAATTATTCGCGTTTCTCTTGTAATACCTACTTGCTGCAAATTAATTTATGAAATTTCTCGTTATAATAGAAACCAGTTTTAATAATTATAAACTCTTTATCGATTTTCACTCAACGCGCATTTTCTAACATTTGCAGTTACTGCACCTTTCTGAGCCATGTATGCGTTACATGTCAATTGGTGTGTCACTCCACCACCACCTTAGATTTATTATTTGTTATTTCATTATGATAACGACATCATTCACGATTGAGAAACACGTACAATTGTCTTTAAAAAAAACCGAGACGCGAGCTACCCTCAAAAAAGTGATGCAATTTAATTTTTTTCTTGGCAACCATATAGGTAGGTATAGTATATTAAGTAACAAGGGATTAAAAAGGGTTTTTGTTCATGAAAGAATGGTTTAAAGCCCGAGGCTTGCCGAGGGCTTTAATATTCTTGAGGGAACAAAAACTAGTTCAATCCAGTGTTACTTATACTATTTTTTCCAATACCGACCGATCTGAATCCATTTCAAAATTAATATGGTATAAAAACTATGAAAAAGTAAGGTAGGCTTTTTTTTAATTTTGGTAAAATCATGCCTGTAAACCCTTCTAAAAATATTGAAGACGAAAGTGACGAAGCATATGAAGGCACCTCTTTCATCCCCTAAGATGTCACTTGCTGATAAAGGTTAGTTTGTGTAAAACATTGCATGCTCATGCTTCCAAAGTTTTTGGTTGTAGATTGTGACAATTATGGATATTGGAGGAGTTGCAGCTTGCAGATCAGAGGAATTGTTGAAAATGAACGTAGACTACATAGAAGTTGGAAAATCGATGCTGGTAGTTAGAATTCCAGATACAAAAACTAAAAGTCAAGAGTTATTACCATTGTTGAGGCGGAGAAGAACTCAGTTATTTGGTATTATATAGGAAGAGCTGGATGTACACTAAGGCCCTTTATAAATTGTGCTTTTCATATTACCTGTTCTGAAAATAAAGAATATGAATAGGTACTTTCTGAATGTTTTACAAGAAATCAAAAATGAGGGATTCAAATTTTGTAATCCCTAGGGATTAAAATTACCTATTAATGCACAAAAATTAAAATTAAATTAAATACGTGTCGGCATTGGAAAAAAATTTGTTTTTGGATTCTCTATGGCCCATTTTTTTTCAACATACTTATATGTTACACCCTGTAAATGCGTTAAAATTACAAAATCAATCTACTATGCCTTCGCGATAGAGGAGTCGAGTGTAAACAAACGTAAAGGGAGCTAGCATTAACTAATTGGTTTTGCATATAAGATGCAACTCACCCAAAATTATTACGTCCCATCCCTTCGAATGAGGGCGAAATTACGTACGCAAAGTGGAAAAATATAAGAAAGCACGGGAAGATGCAATAATAATAATAACAATATTCCGAATTACGGGCGTATAAAATTTAATTTGCCGCTGAACATTTTGTTAAAATAGAAAATAATGCGAGTTATGAAATACTAATTTGCGTCTGACAGTGGCCGGGATGAAGCTCAAGGGAGAAGGACGCGGACGCCAAGAAGTCTAATTTACTTAGTATGGAATTAGTGTAATGAAAATATCACTGTCGTTTCAACTTCTCTCAAAGATGGAAATGAGATGTTAGCCAGTTTCTTTTTGTTTGAACGAATGGAAAATTCGTTTTATGATATTAGGAGCTTTATGTCTGCTTTATGAATATTTAAAAATTTTTCTCTTGGCAGATCTTTGATCCCTTGCAGTTTTCTTAGATATGATACGGTAACGGTACATAAAGAATATAGAATCTCTAAGGTGGATAGATAGATACGATACACTTTGTTGTTGATAAATGCATTTTAAAAGTAAAAGACTTTACTTTCATTCTTTTCTCTCGCTTGATCCATACGTTTCTTGTGACTGCAATAAAAGATGTATACAAATTGTCTTTTATGTCTCTTGAAACCTTCTCGTGCACGGTTTAGCTATCCAGTCATAAAGTTATTTGAATGCGTAAGCAAACGGCTTCTGTAGATCGAAATTGGTTCCTTATTACCTAAAGATGGATAATTCATTTTCTGTCTTCCTAAACTTAAAACCTATTATTTTCCGAATACGTTTGGAAAAACCCATGTTCCTTTTTACGGTGTAAAAGTAATCCTTTCTATTCCTCGATAGTCCTTATAGTCCAGGACGCAGCGACATTTTTTGTGCACTCATTTCAACAAAGTTGATATTCTGCCATTTTCTATTGTTTTGATAGTACAAGTAAACAAAACGGTAGTCTACCGCGTCGGCGGTGTTGCCTAAATTTGCAACAATGTTCTGAACATGTTAATAAATAATATGTACATGCCTCATTTCTACAAGAATGAAAGTTTGTACAGTAATTAGGTAAGTATACCTAAAAATGAAGTATGGTAATAGTCTACCGAGCTGGAAGCGTTTGCTATCACAAGTCTACCACCCACGCAAGATGCATAAAAAATTATTATATTGAACTTATTTCTACAAAGATGAAATTTTTGTTGGAAAAAGTTGATGTCATAAGAAACAAAAAAAAAATGGTCTACCGATCGCGTGATGTTGCTAAGGTCTCGGTAGACACGCTGGAAGGTACGATTTTCCGAGCGCAGCTGCTGCACTGCTCTGCTAAAAGTACCTCTAAATTATTATATACACGGGCATAAAATAAAAATATTTCAAAAACGAACATAGGCAATTAACATGGGAAAAAGGTTTTTTGCAGATCGTGGCTCCCCATGATAATTTAGGTCTTAGCGGGTTTATAATGACACCAATCGAAAGAAGATTTTTTTTCTTTATCTAATGATATACGAATTAGTTCATTTTCAGTTGTATTTCTCATTATTAACGATCCTCGAGATTGTTTATAATTTTGTATTGCTGTCTGTCTGTCCGTCTGTCTGTCTGTACATGTGCTCGATAACTCATAACTGAATAATGTTGTATAGAAAAATCCGATCGCTTGGAAAATTCAAACAGCTATTCCCAAGGATATAAGAAAGGTCGCTATTGTTTTTCAGCTACGTAGACTAACGAGGCAAAAAATTACAGTCCAAAAACTGCTCAAACCTCCAAAAAAGGGCTTCTTTTATAATTCTTGTTACAAAGAACATATGAATGCCCGGTTTTCTGTGTTAGTAAATGTCCCTTAAGCCCCAGGTAACTATGCAGATGAATAAAAAACAATTGCGCATGCGCAACCCAACTTTTGTATTTGCGCAATCCCAATTTTCTTTATTTGTTAAGATTTTTTAATTGAAATTTTGTATCTAGGCACCTCGAGTAAAAGTAAAACTAACGCCGTATCAAAAAAATTGTTTTGCACATGCGCAATCTTGTTTTTTTTGTTAAGATTTTTAAGCGAAATTTTGTATCTAGGCACCTCGAATAAAAGTAAAACTAACTCCGTTTCAAACAATTTGTTTTACAAGCTATTCCGATCTGGTGGGACAGAATCAACCCCTTAAGGCGCGTTGTAAAAATGAAGATCTCGAGAATAGTTCGGTGTTCAGTTGTATCGTATTTTTTTATCAAAAATTCGTTATTCGTTATTCAATTGGAAATGAATATCAGTTTATGACAACTGTCAATAATTTTTTTTGTAAAATTTATTCACTGAGGAAAAATTATTTATAATAAACGACGGCGGAAATAGTTACTGTACGCGATATTTGTTTTCCATGCATTTTAATGAGCGTCCCACTCCGTCTGTGTCAATTCTTTAGAAAAT
>NW_022170819.1:32741006-32792948 GCF_008802855.1 Photinus pyralis | reverse complement strand
TGTTCGTTTTTGAAATATTTTTATTTTATGCCCGTGTACATAATAATTTAGGGGTAGTTTTAGCAGAGCAGTGCAGCAGCTGCGCTCTGAAAATCGTACCTTCCAGCGGTCTACCGAGACCTTAGCAACATCACGCGATCGGTAGACCAATCTTTTTCGTTTCTTATGACATCAACTTTTTCCAACAAAAATTTCATCTTTGTAGAAATAAGTTCAATCGAATAATTTTTATGCATCTTGCGTGGGTGGTAGACTTGTGATAGCAACGCTTCCATCTCGGTAGACTATTACCATACTTTATTTTTAGGTACTTAATTACTGTACAAAATTTCATTCTTGTAGAAATGAGGCATTGTACATATTATTTATTAACATGTTCAGAACATTGTTGCAAATTTAGGCAACACAGCCTACGCGGTAGACTACCGTTTTGTTTACTTGTACTATCAAAACAATAAAATGACAGAATATCAGCTTTGTAGAAATGAGTGCACAAAAAATGTCGCTGCCTCTTGGACTATTAATCGACCGCATATGCTTTAATATTAGCGTATTACCAGATTTATTAATCTCTCACAATTTTGCTAGTTTAGGCGATTATAGTGATATTATTACTTGTGCATCCTTGCTTTTTTTACCTTCGAAAAATTTGAAATGAATAATTTGTCATTTTTGAAGAGTAGCGCTGTTCTTTTGGCATCCCTAACGCTATCTCCTAAGTATTCACACGTATAGGTATATCTGACATTGCGTAAAATAACATTTCAATATAATCCCATACAGTGTGCACATTTTAAATCCTTTGAGGTTTTGTGAGTTGCCATTTCAGGACAGGATGGTGATGTGTTGCAAAATCACACTGTGCACATTTTAAATATTTGAAAATGTTTTGAGTTAACATATGTCTACCGGCATGTAAGAAGGCTGCAGAGGGCTAAGCGCAAATTACTGATTTAGAGTCTGTAGGAGGCTCCAACTGGCTAATGTGCATAGTGAGGATGCGTGATCTTACGCGCCTGGTACTGTAGGTCGCTGTATAGTCACACTGTGCACATTTTAAATCCTATCAAGACTTGTATCTTAGGAGATGTCGTTTTGCATAATTACAATGTGTACACTTTGAAGTAAGCGGCACACTGTGCACACTTTAAAATATTTGGAAGTATTATGAGGGAACAGACGTCTACTTAAGTTTGATTTCTCGTTTGTTGCATAATCACACTGTGCACATTTTAAATCCTTTGGTGATTAATTATAATTACTTTATAAATAACCCTCTTATTAATGTAATGGTTCCAGGTTTAGTTTTGGTAGACTTTGACCTGTCCAGCGTATACTAATTTGGGGAGTGCAGACATACCTATGTACGATGACAGCACCTTATCTGATATAACCTACAGCAAATTGACTTGAGTCCATGGGCAATTAATGTTACTTTTTTCCCCTTCAATTAAGTAAGTTTGTAACTAGTGGATAATTCCTCTTCAAGGGATTACACTAATGTTAATCTACTTTGACCTAATGAGTGTTAGCTCCACTAACCGGTGGTCGCTTTAGGTTTAGAAATATTTCGATTCGAATTTACAAATTTACAGTAGGTACAGGAAATTTACGAGTTGCCATTACGGATAAAACTAATATAAAGTGGAGCATTTAGGTGAGAGAAGATTTTCGATCTGTAGCAGTTTATTAAGCAAATTTGTGCGTCTCTCTTGTTTATACGGGGTGATAATAAGATTCTGGATTAAACGGCAATCGGTAAAAGGATTAAAGACTATTAATTAGTGCTTTTGTTAGCTGCCAAAACCTAAGTATACAGGCGAAAATGTGCATTTCCATACTGCCAAGTATTGGTAAATTATTCCAGTTTATATATTATATTATTCCTGATTTAAATTGTCAACTATCATTCAAAATTCACCTTCAACGCTAGTCAAATTAACGATGCAAAAGATCCAATTGTATTGCCCAAGGCGTTCCACCATCCAGTTTTCCGAATTGCTGCTACCTTTCAAAAGGAGAAAATCGACTGTAATTTGGAGAAAATTTCTACATTGTATAAAAACAGGAATCGGCCATTTCGGGGATGTTCTATAGCGTTTTATGCTCAATGTCATTTTAACATTCCTAAGGAGGTCGACCCACTGAAGTTTACTTCGTGAACAGATTTGCATAATTTTTATGAATGATAAGGGAACCAAAACAAAAGAATTTGGTGATTTTGTGTTATTAATTGTGAAGTGGAATATTTAAGTTCTTTGATACCATTATTTTGTGTGAGTTAAATTTTATTTAACATCCAGAGATGCGTTTTGAATAGGAAAATGTACTTTGGATTACAATAACATTTGAAAAATGATTATGAGACAGGAAATTTGTTTTGTATTTGTTGCACATCAATATTTTACATCACGAAAAATGTAAAAACCTATTGAGCTCAACAGGGCGCGTTCTGAAAATCTGTAGCAGACAAAAAAAACAACAAATAAATAAGAGGGGTTAGTGAATCGCGCTGCACATAATATATTGCGAAATAGCAATGCTAACGTCTGACACGGAGGCTAATCGTAGTGACGTTAAATTCAAGAAAAATACCTTACGGTGCAGAAATAATTAAGTTTCTATGCAATAGCAATGCAACCTAATCAATTCAAAACGTAAACAAGATAATATGAGTCAATTCTTCGGAGTAAACAATCAACGTAGCTAAGAATGGTAGATCTCTGCTTCGGACAAAGCTTCGGTAACTAATTTATAAAGCAACGATACTAATATCGGTATAACACAGCTAATCTAAAGGATACAATGCAATTGAACTAATAGAAATGAATTATCGGAGGAACAAAAGTAATTGTCGACGAAATTATCGAATGGCGTGTATGTTCTTTCAAATAATGATCGGATCGCGTCTCTTTTACAAAGGAGAAGTGCGTGCGGCGAAAGAAATTAAAAAATACTCTGCACGACCTCGAGCGGCAACACAATTAACTATGTCAAAGAAGTATATAATACAAAAGAAAGAACTATAGGTGACGAGGAATCTGCTTCAGAAATAATCTACATCTAAACTAGTGGATCACAAACGAAACACCTAGATGGCGTAAGGATATCGAATGAAACATTGAATTTTAATAAAAGCACAGAGTAAAGGTTACTTAAGCGGAATCCAAATCGGAATTATCAATCGGCAAGAAAATAGCGTTACAGTTTTAAAGTCACTTTGACCTTGAATCGCAAAGTGGAATAAAAATAGACTGTACAAGGGCATTCAGTCGGTTCGTCTTTCGACAGATTGCGTAATTTTTGCAATCGCGTGAAATTTTAAAGAAAAAGAAAAGTCGCATTCATTTAACAAATACAACAATTCACTCAGGACGTCGCTAGTACCTGCCTATCCCTCTAATTACTTTTGTCCCCCCGTGCTGTTCAAACTTATCTGTTTGTAATATGAACAAGTAAAATCATCAAGATTTACTTATTACGTTATTTACCTACTACGGTCCAGTTTTTGTGCTTTCAAATAATGTTATTTTCATATTAAATTCGTTGGTCAATTTGTAACACAGAATTTGTTAAGAAATTGCAGAATTTTTAATTTCGGTTACAAACGTTAAATTATAAAAACATTTAAACGAAAAAAAAAAGAGAAGAAGCAGAAAATAAAATTGATGGCATTTTAAATAACTTAGATTCACAAACCTAAAATGTACTCTACCAAATTTATACCAAAAATATTCAAGTTGATGGGTGTTCTTATGCAATTTAAATTCGTCACACAGCCGGTAGCTAAAGTAAACCAATAAAATACGGGCGAAAAATATGAAATATTTAGAATCTAAAAGCATTTGGTCGGCTACCTTCGGCATGTGCACTAATGGAGTAAATATGAAATGCTAATATTTGTGAAGTCAGAAATTATATTTCAAATTGAACTGTCCAATATATGAGATATGTTTGCCTCTCTGAATAAAAATGGTTTAAAATCGCCGGGAGCACTTTCGGTATGCAAATGTCCTCTAAAATTGTAATACGGTTGCTTTTATGTTCAAATCTCATTTTCTCCCTTTCCAATCCGGCGAGAAAATTAAAATTGTGCATAATGCGCGCGGCCGTATTTACATAATACACCCGCTCATTAATCAAATCGTCCCTTTAAATGCACGAAATCGCTAATTGAAACGCGCGATTCGATCACCGCCCGGGAGATGTCGCAAGTGCGTTATTCCCATCAAAATCAACGTATCGATGCAATTAAATTGCCATTAATCAATTAAAGTAAGCCTCTGATTCGGTTATTTTTCATTATTCATTTAGGCCGCGTAGGTGGTCTGGTTAATTAAATAACATTGCGTTGGTAATTAGTCTAATTGGCGTATGAAATTCCTTCACGACCGCACATTGTTCGTTCAATTCATCTGGAATACGAAAAAGGAGGCGGTAAACGGAAGGAGCATGCACTTCACCTACCTTTCAGTAAAAGCGAACATGTGTTGAGCAAATGAAGGCGGTGGAATCTTCGACGGTTCCGAAGTGACCGATGGGGCCGGACTGTGAGGCGAAGATGTCCTCGACGGTTCCGGTTCGGTAACGTTCCTCACCGGTTCGGGACTCTCTCTGCCGCTACTTCGACTCGCGCACTCCCTTAGCATCTCGTCGTCCGGACATCCCGTTTCTGACGAACTTCCAGTGAGCAAATCTTCATTTTGCACCTAGAAATAGGCTCACTGTAATCGACTCCGTTCTAAAGTACCCACTCAATCTTCACCTTTTCGTCCTTGCCATCGCTGTCCCTCTTCACGCCCCCTTGTTCTTCCCTCTTCCTCTGTTCCTCTTTAAGTCTCTCGGCTTTCCTCCACTTTGCTCTTCTGTTTTGAAACCATACCTGAAACAAAAGCGAGCTTATGATCTGGACAACTTAAACACACTTTACTGAATACACAGGAATTTGACTCATTTGTTGACAGTGGACTTTGACGTTCGTTTCAACGGTTAAAAGTAGTACGTTCAAGGCTAATTTCAAACGCCTCGTGGATCCTTTCCGAAGAAATACATTGCAGTTTCCCTATGGCGCGTTCTTCCTGTCACTGAACTCCTCCGAAACGGCTGGACGGATTTTGGTGAAATTTAGTTAGTGTTTTAGGTGTTAAGTATTAGGAAGGTTCCATTAGAGAACAGCTATTTACATCTGGTGGTCTGTTTTTTAGTAGAAGGTTACGGGATGCACAATGATTGGAAAAAGTTATCAGCGCCAGTCTGACGGGCGATAACACAATCTCAATGCATTTTGCGTGACCAAAACAGCTGAGTCAGAATTATTCGCAGTGATGTCATAGACCAGCGTGAGTAACTCGAACTAAGCGATGTTGAAACCTGGTGGGGTTTGATAGATGACCTTTGTACGCACTTGATTGGGCCAAGTAGGTGCAGTGTATTAGTTAATGATTAAAGTTGGCTGATTTTAATCTACTAGCGCTATTTTGTAGGTTTTTTTTGTAAAATTAAAGAGTAGGGATGTTGTGAGCGGGAAAGTCACGTTTTTGGTCTTTGCGAACTTATTAAGGAAGTGAAATACGGTTACCATCAAAGTGGTTTAAACCAGTGGAGACTATTTTGAATTTTAGGTTTTTAGGTTTTAAAGGAAACAGGTCTATTTGCCTAATGAAAATTTTGTCAATAGGTTTCCGTAAAGTTGAGCTAGCCGTGGAGACATTTGAGAAAGAATCGAACATTACCGAAAAAAGTAAAAACTGAATAAAGCGATCAGGGATTTTTCCACTCCCGTTACATTTTGCCCCTCAACCGTGGGGCTTTCATAAGGACACGTTACATTGTGTGATGGGTTATTTTGCCTTGTTCTCGGGGTCAACGGGGTTAAACTCGTAAGGTATTTATCTGTTATGAAATTGAAAATATTTCATTTAGTTCCCTATGCCCTCAATTTCTCCCCCCATTAAAAGAGCAAACTATCGAAAAACTTAACGGTCCATGGTTACTTGCAACACTTTTATTTTCTCAAGTATATATCTAAACTATTATTGGTGGAGTATCACTGTAATTTTTGATTGAGGACCACTGCTATCGCAGTTTAATGAACTCTGATTGTAGCATAAATTTTCATGCGCAGGATTTTTTCCTTGAAACTTAACTTTAAAATTGGTATCGTTTAACAGTTGTATCTATTTCTAGTAAATTTAATTAAAGCAAATTTTTTTAACGTACTATTTCTAGCGAATAACCGGATTTGGTTGATCTCAAATTGGTTTGGATATATATACACCTTTCTCTCACGTTGGAGGCTATAATTTGGATTGAAAGCACATGGATACGTAAGTACGGTCATCTTCCTTAACCACCTTGTTATCTCGTGTGTTCATTTTAGGATTTTGCCATTTGAAGTGTATTTTCCTAGATGGTACATTAACCCTATTTTTATCCCAATTAAAAGGGAGTTAAACCTGAAGTCGTCTGAATGCTTACAATTTTTTGGGAATTGAATCAGTACTTTTGAACCTCCCATACGTCTTTATTAAAATCCGGGATTATTTTCATGTCTCTCCAAAAATCCATTCCCAATATTAAGGTTTGCGGAATATTAGGTACCATTAACATTTTTACCAGTTTTGTTTGTTATCTTCTAGAGTAATGGGTAGTGAAAGCGAACCAAGTGATTGACAGGATTCTGCATTGGTCAATTTGCTTTGAGTTGGTGTACTATCTTCAATTTTCAAATTGAGGTGTTGTATGTATTTCCATTCTGCATGTCCCAGAATTGTGCAACTAACACCGCTATCAAGTAATGCTAAAACTGGTTTGCCTAGAAGTGCAACTTTTAAATATGGACGATTGTCTCCTTGGGCTTCAGATGTGTGTTTCCCGCGCATTTTTTCAGTTCCTTAATGCTTCTCCAGGGTTACCACATCTGAAACAATATATCTTCTTGGGTTCCAACGTGTTGAAATTGAACCTGATTATTTGGACAGCGTCATCGTTGGTAACGAACCTGGATTTTTGACCTAGAAGCTCTGAGTTGCAAAGACTCCGAAAAGGGTCATGAGGACGAGAGAAGATATCTCTGCTACCTGGAAACTCCATCACGACAACGCGCCACAACGAGCTACTAGTCCGCGAATTCTTGGTCAAAGTCATGGTGCCAACGCTCCCCCCCCACCCCCCCCCCCCACAGTCCTGACGTTCCCCATCAGACTTCTTTTTGGTCGCTGGGATTAAGGAACCCGTTTTTCGTCCATACAAGGGATGTGTACAGGCCCAAGACTTTGAACAATTTTAACTTAAGGGAACCTGAAGAGCAAATTATTCAGGAGAAATTAATAGAAACTTGTGGACAGAGCTGCGTTTGGATATATTTCCAAACTCAGCTCTGTTTTCCCCAAATCTGCCCACAAGTTTCTATTAATTTCTCCTGAGAGGAAATTAACAAAAGTTTAAGGTGAACATGGAAATAGTTTGAGAACTTTAGAACATTCGTCAGAGGAACTTAAGAAGGAATTGAGTAACGCGCGGGAAGAACATGAAGGGATTTTGAAAGCTACTTGAGAAGAACTTTAGGGGAAGTTGGGTTGAACTTAAAGGGAGCATAAAAATTGTTTCGAAACGAGTTTAATTGAGGAGATTTAGAGGAAATAGAGTGAAGCTGAGAGGCACAGAAGAGGAGATATAGAAAATGATGGGGGAACACGCAGAGAATTTTAGGAGAACTTATGGATAACTTGTGAACCTTGAGGGCGGGTTGTGGAGAAAGTGAGATGCGCTCAAGGAATACATGAGACGAAAGGATTTGAGGACTAGTGGCGATCCCAGGGGAGGCCCCCCCCCCCGTTGTCCATTTTTTCATCAATTCTGTGTCGAGATTTCTTTTATTTTTTCCGTGTTGGGACAAAGTTCGGGCATGGGCCCTCCCTTTACCAAATTCTGGGACCGCCACTGTTGAGGACAAATGGAGATGAATTTATAGATTAAGTTAAGGGACATGCGGGGGAAAACTTAAAGGGGAACAGTGAATTTTGAGTAAAACAAACAGAGCTGGGCACTGCTCGCGAGCGTTTCGCTGGAAAAAGCGCTCCATGTGGAAAAAGCGCTTGCGAGCGATTCGGTCGCGAGCACTTTTCAGAGCGGCCGCTTGGTGATCGATACTCGAGCGTTTACTTAAAGTGCTCGGCGTTTTTTCTGCCCGAGAACGGTTTTTCCGCTCATAAGCGTTTTTTTTCCGCTCTCAAGCTCTTTTTCCGCCCGCGAGTGCTTTTTCCGCTCGCGAGCTGTTTTTTCCGCTCTCGAGCGATTTTTCCGATTCTGAGCGTTTTGTTCGCTCGTGAGCACTTTTAACCGTCCTCAAGCGCTGAAAGATTAAGCACCGCACTTTTCCCGAGCGCTCGCGATAAACCGCTCGAGCACAACTCGCTCGCTCGCAAGCATTTTTGAGAAAATTAGAGTGCTCGTCGCTCGAGCGGTTTTGATCAATATAGGGAAATTTCTACATGCACCGCTTCATAGCGAACATGAGCGACAGTATATCTGGCGACAATCGGCGATGATCAAAAACGCAGACGAGCGCGATTGCCCTGATCTCTTGGGACCTAAAAGTTTCGCTCTGTTCTGCTTAAAGCCGAGTATTTGACGCAAATTCGGGTTTTATATTGGTTGTTAGGGCACGCCAGTCGAGGCCATTTGCGTTCATAAATACGGTTATTTCATACGAGCGAAAGAAAGTGGTAAAAGAGTGGGAGATTTTTGAATTGAAACTTATTATTTGGGTGCGTTAAAAAAATGAGAATTGCCGACTAAATGGAGTAAATGAACTGACATTAAGGATCATCGTGATAAACAGAGAAGATTCCTTTTCGGATCGCTAACAGTAACGGCTGGTTAAAAGCAAGTTGATTGAACAGCGCCTTGATTTTGTATACAACGAAATAAAGCAGGGAATTTAAAAACAATTAATCAGTGCATTTATCTGCAACAAAATCTAGTTAATAAATTGGGAGAAATTAATATCGGCAAAGTGGAACATTGGCATTTTACTCCTATGTATTATCAAGATCTCGAGTATTACTTTCGCGAAATTGAAGCCGGTTTGTTCGGATTCGCAATCCGTATGGACATTTTTGTTTTGCATTATTCACGGAGTCAAGTATACCATACAGAAGCGGTCTGTTTCCATATTTCTAAAGGAGAGATAAGAGCAATTGTAACCTGAAAGGAATCTCATCCACGTCAATATTTTTTAAATTCTTTTTACTTGTATAAAGTAGTGAACGGTTGTTTTTAGGAATTCGCCTTTAAATTTTGTTGAAATAATTTTAATAATCCTAAAGGAATCGACCTGTGAGAAATATTTGAAGGAGCAGATTTTGTACTGTACTATTGACAAGAATCGGATCCAAGCAAAGGATTTTGGTCACTTTGTTTCATTGATTGTTAAATTTGTAGTTAATTTTATTGATACTGTATGGATGTACATAATAAACTTAATAATATGTTATAATTTAACCCATTTTAAATGGCTTTTGTCTAAACTGAAGGCAATGCAAAGCTTTTAAATAAATGAACGCATAGTCAGTCAAAACTGAAACTAGTTTTAGTTAATTAAATAAGAAATCGTCTCGGGTGGATGCTCTTAACCTGCACTTTGAATTTAAGCTTAGACGTTGATATTGTGTTGGAAGGGAACGAAGGGCGATGGACTGACCTTTCTCATTCGGAAAATATTTAACTGCCGGTGAGTTGTATAATGTAATATAAATTATTAACAGTGGACGCTTGGGGCCTCTGTCAGGTAAAACAAAGGGCGTAGGGTCATGAGTGTTGTGATGAGTGTAATTGTGTCCGTAGAGACTCATTAGTAAACTCTAATTGACGTTACAATCTAATGCACACGTTACTAACTAGACACGGTGGTGTGAAGTACACCTTGAGGCTCGTACTTCCAGCCGTTCTGAATTAACCTTAAATACAGTAAACTTCTCAATTCCATCTTCTTTATATTGTTTTAAGAGTGTTAAAACTGAAAAACAACCGCCCCCAGTCACGAAATACGAGCGTAATCGGTAAATTGCGTCAATTAGAACTCTGTGACGAAAATCTAATAAAATCAGTAACGAACGACAGGAACGAAATCGAAAATCTAATTTAAACACAACTCCCAATTACTATTAAAATATCAGGTTACACAAAATCGAATCAGCCCCGTTGTAACTTGCCCCAAAGATATTTCTCATGTCAATCGAACGTCATTTTATATCAGTGACCCGCTATATATTTGTATAGAAGGGGAGCAAGAATTGATGGACTTGAGTGAAGTGTTTGACTCAAATTTACAGTTTCAATAAGAATAAATATTAGCCAACTTTTCGCTATATTTTTTCCTGCCAATTTTCAATCCAAGCGTAAAATTTTAAGATCAATTTTTTTAAGTGAAAAATTTGGCAATATCGGAAAAGTTTCCGCTTTAAATGTATTTTTTCGGACGTCTTGTCGAACGGATTGGTTTAAAATAGACTGGAGGATTTCGTCTAATTTGATTTACGTGAAGCAATCCCTCCATGTAATTTATCTATTGTAATTAACGCGCGCATAGCTGTAAATCTTTCTTCGTTAAATTTTAACTCTCAATCAACAGCGCCCTATTAATCTATCACTGTGGTATCAGAAAGGGATTTACAAAACTTCATTGATTGAAACAAGAAAAGCGCAGATCCGCGGTTCTGAAACTCCCTTTCTTCGCTAGAGAGAATAGCTTGCTTTTTTTAATTCATGTGGGATGCTGATGAACGACCCTTAATAATCTGTAATTGGTAGTGCAGAAAGGAAGTAGCAAATGAATGATTAGACATGGCCGCCTGGCTGCAAAATTCGCCATTTTGTGAGTGCCATTAATTAAGATTGTCGGGAGACTTTTTTAAAGCATTCGCGTTTTAATTAAGTTAGAGAACTGTAGTACGTGATTTCAAAAAAGATTGAAGGACGCGGCGCAACCAAAATATTGCACAATATTAGCCATTTTTGAATTGAATTGGGTTTTTGGTTTTGAGAACGAAACGTCACAGACCGAAGAGCTTTTAATTTCGCGTCTTAATTGCAACCAATAAAGCCAATAGTAGCGGGTGTGTCCCAGTAAAATTTGGAAAAGATTCGTGTTTGGTAAATTGTTGCTACGAGTGCTACAATACTTAATGGACTTCCTGCCGATATTGTGACGTTAAACCAAAAAATGTTTAAGTGCAAATATAAACAATACTTGTTTACTATACAAAACGTACAATAATTTAGCTTGTTCCCTTTCTTTTTCCTTTTTTTCTCTTTTCAATCGTTCATCTTTTTTTTGTTCTTTGTTGTTCTTTCTGTCTGTACCTAAGTGGATGCTTTCATAAAGTTATTAAGGTTAAAGTAGAATATCAGATTAGGTTTTACCTAAAAAATCTGAACTTTCACCTAATTGATATATGCAGTACTTATTGCAAATGTAGAACTGCTAATCAATAAAGACATTTATTATTATTATTATTATTAATCTAATTGAAATGTGAATCCGATTCGATATTTTGAGGCATCTGTCGCGACCAGTATTTTTGTTTTGAACGTAAAATATAATAACGCAAGTTCCGGTAGGTATGTGCGTGATGCAAAAATTAACTTAGAATTAATTGTCACCGATAGGAAATTTCACGCACAAAAGAGTGCACGTCTTCGAATGTAATTGTTTAACGCATCCGAAGAGTACGTTTCAATTCGCGAACTCAAGCAAGAATCCCCCTCCCCTACTTCCTCCGCTATTTAAATCTCGCCCACGAGAAAAACCAAAAATGAACTTATTTCTGAACGAAAAAGACCTCCACTGGCGTGCTTTAACAACCAATAGAAATCCTGTATTTCAATTAGGTGCTCGGCTTTAAACAGAACGGAACAAAACTTTTATACTCCAAGAGATCGTGATATCTGCGCTCGCTTTTCGCAGTACGTTTTTGGTCATCGCCAGTTATCGCCAGACATACTTTCGTTCACGATCGCTATGAAGCGGTACATGTGGAAATTTTCTTATGTTGACCAAAATACAACTTCAAAACCAGATTTTTGAAAACGGCCAAGCGACCCCTTATTACAGAAGAGTCAAAGTTCACGGCACTTTTCTCTTCCGTTGCTTTCAAGCTTGTTTTTACTCAATATTTACTATTCCTCTCAAATTCACCTATAAGTTTTTCCTAGCATTTCTCCTTAAATTCACCTCCGGTTTTCCTCAGATCCTTTCGTCTCCTTGAGCTTTTCTTATTTTCCAAATAACCCCCTCTCTAGCTCCTTAAATTCTCTGCAATTCACCCCGTTCTTCTCTAAATTTCTTCCTCGGTATCTCCCAGTTTCGATATATTTCTTCTCTATAAATTCCGAAAGATTTTCAAATAATTATTACTTCCTCTAAAGTTCTTCTCGAGCAGCTTCCAAAATCCTTCCCAAGCGTTACTCAATTTCTTCTTAAGTTTCTATGGAGTTTCCTTTTCAAGCCAGGTTCCCGTTCCCTCGTTCTTCTCAAGTTTACTTCAAACTTCACTCAATATGCATCATTCAGTTGCAATCAAATTCGATTCATCAATATTCGTTTGTTTAAGAAGTACGAGGGAAAAAAAGTATGTGGTCGCGTAAAAAAGTTATCGAACCTAACCTAATTTTTTTAATGCAACGCCCTGTATATTCAATTAAATTAAATTCTTTTTCAATAAAACCGAGGATCATATTAAAAACAGCCGCAAGTTATTGGAAAGATTAAAAACAATATTTAAAAATTTAACAGAGGTTCAAATGATTCAAAAAATACAGAAATTTTTTTTCCATTAAAAAAACCTTTTTTGAATTAAAATATACAGGGTGTTCCAGAAAAATGTAAGGCCCGATAACTTTTTTACCTGACCCGAATAATCATTATAAAGAAACGTTTGTAACAAACATTTTTCTGTATTTAATCCTAAAAATGAGAATGTTTTGATTTTCCTCCGTATCTGTTTGTAACGAACACCCGTTTTCGTACATGGAATTTACCAGACCTAATGAACACACTGTATATGGGTAGACTTAACGGCTTAACCGGGCGCTTCATTAGTAGAAACTTATTTATGTAACATATTTATTTATTTCTTTTCGAAAAATGGACAATAGAGTTTAGAATTAAATGCGTTAATTTACTGTGCCGTATTTCAGCCGTTGATAGTAACAAAACCAAGATACCAGTTTTGTAACCGTTCCCGTGAAGATACTTACATTATTTATGAAGGATCAAAAAGCTCTCGTCATTGATACAGTAGAATATTGTATAATTTCAGTTCTGTTTATTAATTATTAGCCGATTATATGTTCGTAATTTTAAGTGAAAACGGGATATAATTGCAAAGACGCCGTAGTGTATAAGTAGATAATTTTTACCATTAAGTAGTTGTTTAAAAAATGATTAAGTAGTCAGAGATACGATGAGTTTTGCATGAAATTGGGCATGGGCATTCTCGTAATGGCAGTGGAGCTATTGGATTGGATTTGATGATTAGCGTTTTTTGGACGACGTAGTCAAAGTAAGGCCTATGGAGCGTTCATATAACCGAGTATCAGCTTAATTCGGTATTAGTGCCGCTAATGAAAAAGGCAGTTGAGTGTATAAGTTTATTTAGGAAATTTTAAATTAAGCCAATCCAAAGAGTCATCGCTTGGAAGTTGTTTCAAGCCGGCGGGTTTAACTATGCCACCCTTTAGAAACCACTTGATATCTACTCCATATTGATAAAACAAGAAAGTCAGCAGTAAGAATCCAAATTAACAAATAAAAGAAAAAAGTAATGAGAATGAGGAAGTTATATCAAATGAACAATATGGATAACGATAACTAATTAGAAAAGCTAAAAATAATCATTTAAAATTAATTTAAATTTGTAACTAAACATAGAAATGAAGAACCTTGGGAAGAAATTTATAAATTAACTAAAAATAAAAAAGAAACAATACCTACCACAGTTAGATATAATGTAGAATTAATGACAACCACATGGATAGAAACAGCGGAAAAATTAGTCACAAATTTAATAACGGATGATGATTTTATTGAAACAACTGAATTACAAAAAAATAAAAGAAAATATTTGGAAACACAAATTCAAAATTATGAAAATTTCGAAAAATTTACACACAGTGAAATTTCAAACGCAGTATATAAACAAAAAGACAAAAAAGCGCCTGCTCCAGATTTAATAAATAACGAAATTATAAAAAAAAAGTATATCCTTTCATAAGAAAAAAATTAAAAATTCTATATAATTCTTGTCTAAAATTTGGATATTTTCCAAAATATTGGAAAAAAAGTGATCTAATAATAATTAAAAAACCAGGAGAAGGAAAAGATCCCTTAAATATCAAAAGTTATAGACCAATGCTACTATGTGGTTTAGGCAAAATTATGAGAAATTATTAAAAGACGGAATAAATTATTATTTGGAAAAAAACTAAATTCTATCAAAAACAATATGGATTCAGGGAAGGAAGATCAACGGATGATGCTATATTAGATTTATTTAGAAGCGTTGAAAATTCACAAAAAAATATGTATTAGGAATTTCAATAGACATAGTTCGCGCGTTTGATAATGTTTGGTTGGCGGCTGTTTTATATGAATTGGGAAAAATAAAATGTGACATTTCAATACAAAAAATTATAAAAAGTTATTTAACTGGCAGAATTACAGTATACAGTAATAAATATCAAAAAATTACAAAAGAAATGACTAAAGGATGCCCACAAGGATCGGTGCTGGGACCAACTTTTTGGAATATAATATTTAATAACAGTTTTCAAAAAAATGTTAAAGAAATCGCATATGCAGATGATAAAATTTTTATTATAGAAAAAAATTCAAGAAAAAATTTAGAAACAAAATTTTGAAAAATGGTGCACGGAAAATAAACTAACTATATTACATGAAAGAACAGAAATGATACTTTTAAAGGAAATTTGGATATTAAAAGACCTCCTACAATAAAAACCTATAATAAACAAATAAAAATGGTAAACAATATAAAATATTTAGGCATAACAATTCAAGAAAATTTAAATCTTAATCTACACATTGAAAAAATTTCTAGTTAAATAAAACAGTTATTTCAAAAATACATTTGGACTTGCAAAGATAATTGGGGACTAAATAAAAAAAATTTGTTAACGATTTATAAAGGAGCATTGGAGCCAGCATTATTATATGGATCGATAATATGGGGAAAAAGATTTAAAAAATTACAAGAAACAAGTGCAGTAACTAGCATAGCTGGTATCATGCTATTACATTGAAAATACAATTAAAAATTTAAAATTATAATTTAAGAAAAGATCAAGACATTATTTTAGGGGATAATACAATAAATTACAATACTTATATAAAAAATAAATTAATTTTGGACATCCGGCAACTGCATACAAAAATTTAAAAATTTTTGAAGAAGACGAAGGAATAAAAACAAGAAATGAGATAAAAAAAAACAAATTGAACAATATTTTTTAAATCAATGGCAACAAGAATCCGATAAAGGTAGGGAAACATACGAGTACATACAATGGAAAGACTGGAATATAAATAGGGGTATTATTCAAATGATAACTAATAGAGGTTTATTTAACTCTTATTCATACAAAATTAGAAAAGATGAAACTAATATGTGTACATGTGAAAATGGCATAGAAAACAGTGAACTTTTATTATATGATTGTGAAGGATTTAAAATTGAAAGAGAAGATTTTAGAAATTTATTAGAATCAAAAGGAATAATTATGTGGCCTATTAATAAAAACCAATATTTGCAAGATAAAAATATTAGAAGCATTTTTGGAGAATTTTGCAGCAAAATTCAAAAAACAAAATTAAGTAAAATTCTAAATAATAGAATTAAATAAAAATACAGGGACCTCCACGTGGTTAGGGACGGGCAACGAAGTCTAGGTAACCCTTTTTAGGGAAATAAAAATACTAGATACGGCCAACTCCTGTAAAGAAAAATAAGTTATAAAAAATAAGAAAAGACGTAAGATAATAGGGGATATGCTGGATAGCATGATTACCTACCTGTAAAATTAACAAAAAAACAAATGTTCCATGTCGAGAAAAAATTGTAAATAAAAAGGTTAGTTGTATTTCGATTGTATTTCGAGTTGTATCGACAACTTTAAGATCAACATTGATTTGTTGTACTGTGACTAGTAAAATTTCAAGTAAAGGATCTACAAGGGGGTTGAAAAGTGTAACATTGTGTGTAGTTTACAGGTGCATTATTATCAAAAGAACCCCCTGAATTTAGTGTCAGTCTAATTAACTTACCTTTTTCGGAATCAGAGGTATTCCATAAGTTTAATTTTGGATGAAACGAAGTTGGACGGTTACTTATTGTTTAAAGTGTTATAGTAAAATCAAACCACTTATCAATAATGACGTGGCAACCGCGCAATTAAAAAAATGATTCAATTCGTGTTGGCAAGATGGAACAAAGCTTTGCTACCATGTTACGCCACTGGTTGCTTCTGCTTTAACTTTTAATTATTTATTTTATGTTTGTTCCTTGTACCTCTTTCATTTCTTTGATTTGCTCGTTACCTTTCAAGTTCACAATATGTTCTTACTTATCCACTTTCAAGGGGTAAATGAGAATCGCTTCCTTGCCAATAAACTACCACCGTAAGGGTCGGTTTCAATACTTAAAACACAGTTTTAAAGGGCGCTAAAAGACAATTTGATACTTCCCAATCTGTAATTGACGCACTGAGATGTAGGTAAATGTTCGCGCAAAAAAGATCAATAAGATGTTTATTCCTTTCGAGTTCCCAATACGTTTAGAATCCCCGAAGTTACTTCTAGGGGTTTTAGTAGGGCGGATCTGGGGTGCCGCGTTATGATGATTGCTTGTGATCGTAGGGTGCATTGTAACTTGACACCGCCTACTGGACGGAGCGTTTATAAGAGATTTTATTTTTAAATTTAAGCGGATACCTCTTTCGAAAATTGCGAAACGTCAATTCGAGCGTAGTTAAAAATCTCTTATGATTCAATAGCGTTTAAGTCGACATTGACAACAAAACGACGTGAAAGGCGAAAATGTATAACTATAAAAGGCAACAATAAAATATAATGCCAATAAGATACTGTAATATGACACTAGACATACAAAGCCCAAATGGGACTTGCACAATGCCGGTCTGACCATATGAGTGCCACCGTTTACAATGCTCATACACGCGTTCCCTTCAACTTTATTTTTGTCTCGTGGGTTTCTGGTTTTTGACCACAAATTCGATTTAACGTCTGCAATTGAGAAAGACATCTCATCCTTTCTGCCACCATAAGAAAAACGACATCACCAACGACGCTCGAACTCCAAATTGTCTTAATTAAATTATCGTCTCACTGATACTACCCTGTTTTGAATTTTGTTAATAAAGCAAATTACGTATTCCTTTTATACAGTAATCACATCAAAGGATTGAGCGTCACAGCTTACATTATACTTAATTAACGTAATGCAATTTCTGATCACTATGCACTGCTTTTGAGCTAATATCAGAAGTGCCTAATACAAAATGCGCGCTAATCGCATTCGATAATAATTATATGGGCAAAAAAAGTGAATAATAAATTCCCTATAGCGTTGGGGGATTTTAATCAAAGCGACACATACGTTATTACCCGGGAAATGCATTTCAAAGCTGCAGCGGGAGAGTAATCGCCGTAATAGCGAAACCCTCAAATGACTAAATCGGAGGTAGAGTACTCCCAAACGCTGAAAAATCAAATCCCAGCAGGGCCTTTAGACGTACGAGGCATCTTAGATAATACGACATGTTAGACAGGAACCAATAACCATAATAATATAGACTTTCAGTCAGCTCAATACATCACGTAGACTTAAAGGTTTTCCCTCGGAACTACTTTATAATTCCAAAATTATAAATTAAATTCTCGGGAGAGGATTTAAAGGTTTTTTTCGGGACGATTTTATTTCTTTTAACGTTACCAATGAATGTACGAGGGATCGTTCACTATTTCATAACCTTACTCGCGATTTGTTGCAAATTAATTGTATGCTGACGTTTGTTAAATAGCTGCCTACTAAAATAAAAAAGTTTATTAGAAAACGAAGAGATTAAAAAAAATCTCGTAATGTCACCGCTACTCCACACTGTTCACTCACTTGATCATTACATTGCCCCCTCCTTAGAACCTGTTTCGTCCCAAAACTTCAACATATCGAGCCGAGGATCATGAAGGAAACGACACGTTGCAACAGCATCCATTCTGGGGGAAAAGAAAGTCCAGTGATCTTGGATAAATCTGATTATAGTTGGACATCTGGACTTTCGATGTCCATGAACCTAGCAGAGCAAGGTCAGCAAAACACAATCAAACATATTGCATAATTAGGTGCTAATTAAGTGCCATATTCCCGAATTAATTAGATGCTAATTAAGTGCCCTATCCCCGAATGAAATGCTCCTTTATTTAAAAATTATTACGTAATAATTTAATAAAAAAGGAGCATTTAATTCGGAAATAGGGCACTTAATTAGCATCTAATTAGCATCTGGGTAGTTGCTTCCTTTTCTTCAAAATTTTCAAGGGGTCCTCAAGATCCTTTCAAGTTCAAATTACCATCAAATTAATTTGAATTTTGTGGTCCATATTGTAACAGGTCCTCGCTTTGCTGTGTTAAAGTATTTTTTCTCGAATTTACACATTTGCCAGTATTTTACACGCGTGCCGCTTCATAGTGAACGAGAACGAAATTAAAAAGCGATAGAATGAAGCGCTTTCGGACAAGAAGTGAGTGTGCAAGCAAATAAGATTCAAAAGGGCACATTGTTGCCGGTTCTAAAGATCTATACTCTTAATAAAAAAAGGTGGCCGTAGCTTGGTTTGTGTTGAATTCGTTTGGATTTCGCGACTAGATTAGGAAAAATTGGGTGCGAGAGAGAATTTTCGCTGAACTTTCAAAGCGAACCTATATAAGTCATGTGCGGCTTTTTACGTAACTTTTATTTTCAACTGGAAGTTTCAAAACGAATCCGTATAATCGACGTATATGGAAGATTTAACAACCGCGTTACAAGGGAAAACTATGCGGCTAATTCGACGAAATTATTGTCGTGTGTGCATTTAAATTCATTGCGAGTTGCCATTACGAGTAAACCTAAAATAAAGTGGCGTGCAAAAGGGAAACTTCGATGTGTAGAGGAATCGGATGGTTGATTTATTTTCAATCCATGAAGTCAAAGGGGATGGATGTGACGCATTTATCGTGATAACTCATCCTGAATCGTAATCTGGTTTTGATTAAACGCAATACTAATCATTTACACACGAAATATAATCAAATACTGAAAAAAAGGGAAAGGCAGTCAGGACTTGCAAACAATGTATCACGCACATGCGATCGATTGAAACAAATTTTACTACTTACTTTTTTTTTAACTAGGAAGACGGATTTAAAAGTTCCCGCAAAAAATCTTAGTTTCTATAGGCTCGCGCTGCGCCCGTTTTACACCCAGGTAAAATTGCTATTGACATGATTTAACTGTCAAATTTAATCGCGATTCTCGTCCTTTAACTGTTGTACTTATTTTTGAGTTTTTGTGTGTTCTGAGTCCATTTGCATAAATTTTAACAAAAAAACCAGTTCATTTAAGAACTAAAGTTCATATTTCGCGTCGTAAGTGTACTGGCATTAGTGATGGATTCAACTCCAAGTTCAAGTACCAGTAAAGCAAGCTTGTCTCCTTTGAAAAAACGTAGTCGCTTAAACTTGGGTCATTTTATTAGTCTCCGAGAAGCAGTTTATTATAAACAAATGTCTGATACTCCGGATATGAATTTTGGTACGCTTGTGTTGAAGATTGCATCTACCACAGGTAACGTAAATAATGATGTAGGTATATATTTGGTTATTAAAGTATGACACATATCATATTTAGGAGTTGCACGATCTACAGTATACCAGATAATTAAAGAATATCGAAGTACTGGGATTGTTACCCCTTCGAAACGTTCCGGTGGTCATAACGCTGTTGCAAATGTGAGCTCTGACGATTGGTGGAATTGTGTGCAACACGTTATTAAGGAAGAAAATAGGGTGTGTAGATTGGATGGCCTAATGGGTACACTTATAGACCCATTAATTATTTCACTCCGATCGGAGGACAGTGACAGTTTTAGTGAACTTTCGGAAGACAGTGACCAAATCGCTTATACATAAAGCAGTGAACTGTTCTGTTTAATAATACGAGTATAATTCCATTATTTCGAATTTGTTCAATAACTTAACATTTGTTGTAAATTGTAAGGTGGATTGTGTAGTATTACAACTGATAAAACATTTAAAACTACAATTCAAAATAATGTTTCAAAGGCCAAAAAATGTATGCAGGATGATTACCTATTATCAATGTATTACCTATTTATTATAATTCGCTTTTAAAAGTATGATGTATGCATAATATAAAGGCGTTCCTACCAAATAATAACCCAAAAGCATAAATAATGAAATTTATCCAAATGTGAAAGAAAATCACATCACGCAACCCACAATACATGTCTGTATAAAATGAGTCTATTATTTTTGTTACTAGATTCTAGTGACATTTCCAGTGTAAATCAGGTTTTTAAATCCGTCTTCCTAGTTAAAAAACAGAGAATATAAAGTCAACGATCTTAAAATCCGGTCCTGTCTCCAATTTTCTTTCACATATGTAAAAAAAGGACACGTAAGCTGGTATTGTTTCTGATTATTCTTTTCTGTTCAATTTTTTGTTCATTGACTCAGATGAATTAAACTCCTTGTAATAAAATTTGTGAATATTGTTCTTTGGTGTTGGATGTTTCAACTTAACAACCACTTGAATAGCCTTTTAAAAAGGCCTTACTTATACGTATACCGCCCGGATCGACAAAGGTACTCACAATACATTGAATATGAGAAAAAATATTGGGATTGACTAGGACTAGAACTGTTCTACCGACTCTTGAATCACCCTATGAACTCTCTCTTCTACACAACAAACTCCTCACATCCACCCAGAATGGCAGCAATTAACCAAAATGTCCACTTTTTCGTCCTGTTCGTCGTCATAACCATTATTTCCTTTTCAAATTTTCCCATCCTGCTCCTTGCTGATTTCTGTCAACTTTTACGAAGCGATAATAAGCGAAACAAATCCTTATCGCCAGGTTGCCATTTTTAAACAAACAGACGCACAGGCAGACACAAAGTTGTGATACTAACTCCACTTTTTGGATTGCACTCGAACTTCGATTTAGATGACACTGGGTTCGCGTTGTAATTACTAATGTAAAAAAGTGGTCTTTGCATGGTAGACAAGATTCCTTTTACCGGGTACTGTGAAAGGATATGTATAAGCGAAAATCGCACGATAGACACAACAGCACTCCAACTAAACTTTTTCGTAAAAGGGAAAACACACTTTCGTTTAGACCGACTTAACGTTCATTTTTAAGAGGCAAAACTGATTGTTTTGCAACAAATGACGCTCACCGAACAAATAGCGCTTGACCAGCAAAAGGCAACTTCCGCCCCTCCCTCCTTAACAAAATAATTCCCGTTTTCGAAAAATTAAACCGCGCCTTTTTTTAACCGCAATAACACATCCTTATCTCGAAATTTAATTAGCATACGCAGCGATAACAACTCTTATCGCAACGACCGGAGAGAAACTTTTTATCAAAACAATAAACTTGATATTTTTAACACGTACTACTAACGTTAATAATACATCAAATTCGTATACAGGGTGTCCCATCGTTCGTACCGAAGCCAAATAAAACGCCCGCATGGCGTAGTTTACATAACAATATTTATCACTAATTTTGAATTTTAAATTTGAGATTTCGTGCATAAACTCGAAATTGTAGGTGTGTGGAACTCCGTATACTGGCTTAGAAATAATGTATTGACAATAAAGGGAACGTCATTCCTTATTGCCTTTGTCGATACCGTGTTTCGCAACTTTGTTCTGCTCACTTTTTCCTCTTTTGACATGAGTGATCCATGGCCTTGCAAAAGAAGGATCTGTGATTTTAAAAATATATCGCGAAAAATAAATTCACACAGCATATTTCCTTTTTTCTTTTGACGTTTTCCGGAAAACTAGAGGCTTGCTTAAACAAATTGTAATTTAAATGTTAAAGTGCAAATTTGAAAGAAGGAATTTCATTTGGAATTCGAGATATCTTACATTTTTACGACTGATACGGTATAATAATAAACGCCTGCACAATTTTAAAATTCTTATACCAAAAGGACTGTGCAGAAATGAACATTTGAAGAGTTGCTGAAAGCGTCTTAGCTCCCAAATGGAAAACGATATATGAAAAACAGGTTAGCAATAATTACAACATGGTGCTTGCCCTTTAATTGTTTGGTGTTAGTTTTAATCTCTCATTAACTGTTAGGCTTTTTGGGAAAAACCGAGTTTTCCTAAACGTGAACTTTTGGGAGGAGGACAAATAGTTCAATCAAGTACGAAACCTCATACTCCCCTTCGTCTTGAATCCGAATATTTAAGGGGAGTGTAGATTGTAGGTACTTTAAAATGCGTGTAGTCATTTTCTCAATGACACTGGCAGTATATGGGGGAGGTCAGGGATGTAGGGTCGAAGGCAGACAGACCGACGGAAATTCACTATTAAATTTGCGTTGAAAAAATCAGTTTTGAAATGTAAAAATGAAACATATTTCGTGGCTAGGGCGCGGCAAAGTACATTTTAAAATAAACATAGTGACAGATGATCGCCATTCACCAATCTCTGCGTGTACGTGAAATTCGACATAACAGATGCATTAGCAATTAGTCTCCCCACAATGTACAAACCTCAATCCGCTTTGGGCGAAGGGTTGGAGTAAATGAGATGAGAAATTGCTTAATCTTTATACGTTGCGTTAAAATATTATACAAATGAAAGGATTAACGGAGTAGCGCATTTCTTTCGATAACCCTCCCCTGAAATCATTTAACAAACAAGAGACAAAACTATGCAAAATTAATTGCGCCAATAAAAACAATAGGGCGCAAACAAGGATATTAATAGCACTTAAGAGAAGAGATGGTGATTCAAAAACGATGAGGACTCTTCAGCAACTGACGGTCCAACTTCATTGTGTGTATACGTACTTTTAATGAGTATTGTTCGTCTAATTGGGACGTACTTGCTTTGTTTTATTATTTTAGGTAAATATTATGCCTTTGTCCGAATGTCACAAACTCGTCATGTCTAATTGTATTTTACGACACTACGCGCCCCCTATCAATTTTAGACGCACACACGCGACACACGTTTGCGGGAGGTGTGCGTCGATCTCTTTGTAATCGATTTAAAATTTAATTGGCGAATAATTCGATTACCTTTCTAAATTTAGCATATGTGCACATAGTACAAAATCAGATATTTTAATGCCAACGCAAATTAAAGAATATTTTTATAGGGGACCGAAGTACCCGAAAGAATTAAGAGATTATGGAAGAATGTGTTACAAAAGAGATTATACAGCACAAAACTAACATTTAAGTAAATTTTAAATTCTAAAGTTTAGCCCGCCATTAGAATTATCAGAAATAGAAGGTACAGTAGGTATAGGTACCAGCCATTATTTTTGACCTTGAAAATCTCTAAATTGGACTAAATTTGAACTATTGTACCACGCTCATGTGTGGTCGTATTTCATTCAAAGGTTACAGAAAATAAATATCAAATTTCAAAATGTTGCCGTTTATCAATATGTGCTGTTTGTGTTACCTCTCTGGTTTCAGGTGGTCCATTCAATAGGATTTATAGGGAAAACGTACGTATGTATCCTTTTAAATTAATCCATTTCAGTAGGGTTCCTAAAGCCTAGAGCTTTTTTGGTAAACAAATAACTATAGAAACAGATGAAAACTGTCAATGGCGTAGTGTAGTCTAATAGGGGATCGCTTAGCTGTTTTCAAAAATTCGGTTTCGGATTTGTATTTTGTTCAACATAGATTTGCACGTATACCGCTTCATAGCGCACTTGATCAAAAGTAGTCTGGCGATAACAAAAAAACCGTGTTGGGAAAAGCGAGGCAAGTTGCCACGATCTCCTCGAACCGTTCTGTTTAAAGCCAAGCACGTCACAAAAATGCAGGTTTACTATTCGTTTAAAAAGGTACGCTAGTTGAGGTCTTCGCGTTCAGAAAATAGGTTCCGTTTCAGAAGTTCTAACGGGCGAGATTTAAATAGAGAGGACATTTCTAGGCTAATTTTCGCGAGCGGTGAAACTATTACTTCGCACTCGACATTGTTTGTGGCGTTGCAAGAGGTATCCTCGCGTATGTGTGAAGATTCGTGGTTCGATTTCAAGAACCAGAACGCGGAATTTATTTGAGTCGCTGTAAAGATTAGCAGCTTAGTAAGTGGCGAGACCTCTTAAATTTCGAGAACGTCGTGGAGAAACAACAAATTCGGGTTTGTGACAAATTGCGAGTTACCTGCAATTATATACGTGTACGAATAGACGAATTGCAGTGGATTGAGGGACGAAGAAACAGTTTTTAGCACCCTGATTCGTTCTTTATTTACAAGTGAGAAAATTTACGCGAAGAAACATTTTCGAGTCTGTGAACTGCTTTTCAAATAAAAAAAGGGAATTAAATAAACCGAACTTGAAAGTCACGGCCGGTTACAAGAAAGCGAATTATGCGAAATCTAAGATTATTTGCTAAATCTGAAATTAAACAACAATTTTGGTTGCAGTAAGTATTAGATTAAAATAATCGTGATTATTTCAACCTAGGTTTATTCCTACCCTGATTACGTATTTACGTATTTTGGGTTGCACGAATCTGTAATCCTACATGCAATGTTATTATACATCGCCAAATCGGCGAGTCAAACTGAAATTATAACGACGATAGCGTAAAAATATCAGATAAATCATTATCCAGCCCGGAAAGTGACAATGAAGAATTGGTTTTGCGAGGGCCAAGGGTTTTCAGAGACGGACAAATTGTGATGTCGATTTCAAACAGCGATTCCGATTTTCAAAGGCCCCAGTGGGGAAAATGATGGGCATTGTTGTGGAGAAACGTCAAATTAGACAAGCCAGATGTTGTGTTGGTTGCATATATATATTTGTGTCAAAATATAGGTAAGTTCACAACGCCCTGGCATGGGATCATTATAAATCTAGAATTTCAAAATCGAATTTTTTTTCGGATCGCCAAATATAACGGCTGGTGCTTAAAACGGGGTGATATCTTCGGACAGTGCCTTGGGCGATCAATAAAATTTTGTATATAATAATAATAAGGTCTTTATGACGTAAAGGTTCACCTAGGGGCAACATCGCCACCACTTAACCCATAACATAACTTCAGTTTAAATGTTTACAATTTCGATGGACGGGTGACAAAGAGAGAACACACACACACAAAAAGACAATACTGCGAAAAAAAAGTTAATTAATAAGTAACTTGAGAATGGGACACTTTACTCGTTCAAAAGAATGTGACGTAGTGCTGATTTAAACCTGGACACTGTAAGCTTTTTAATATTCGATGGAATGGCATTTTAGACAGTGGTAATGCTATATGAAAAAGATTTTTTGAATATCTCTGAACTATGAGAAGGGATAGTAATGAGATCCTTTCGTAAGGCATACGGCAGGGAATTTAAAGACAATTAATCGGGACATTTACACAACCTGGTAAATAAATTGAGCAAAATAGAAAATTAGTATCAACACATGGTAATACTGCATAATCACGATCTCCAGTATTTTGCTGTGTTTGCTTGGATTAGCAATTTATACGAACATTTATTCCTCCAAACTTTGCATTCACGAAGATAACGTTACAAGAGCGGTACAAAAAGTCAACTGTACAATCGAAGCCATCTGTTTCCATATTTGTAAAAGAAGCGGCATTTTTGATTAAACAGATCAGTTTGGTACCAGAAGAGAATATTCCCCTGCTAGACATTTTAAATTATTATTATTATTTCTAGGAATTTTATTCGAAATAATTTTAATATTCCTAAAAGAATTGACCCGTGAAAATTACTTGCATGAAACAGAATTGTATTGCCTTTATTGATAAGAATCGAATCCAAACAAATGATTGTTGGTTATTTTGTTTCTATGGGTGCGTTCACCAGAACCAACTGTTTGCAAACCGTTTGCGCTTTTTATATAAGCATATTTACTGAACGCATTGCTAATTGTCAAACTGTTTGTAAGCGGTCGCCATTTTTTTAATCATAATTCAAACTAGCTGAAAATTACAAACATGTTGATCGGGCATGCGCATTTGTCATAAGCGCGCAATTTGCCTGGAAACCACACGTCAAATTTAATTTGAGTGAATTTTGAGAAAACCGTTTTGTATTCTTTTTGTACATTTCAATAAAAATATGGCAACCTTTCTACAGTTTAAATACATCCTGCTATACGAAATGAATTGAATTGTCCTATAGAAAATCAAGATGGAAGTATTAAATGCGTATTCACTGGATCCTTGAGTAAATGGTTATAGGTTATAGTGTTGCCAGGCAGAGTTTGATGGCCAGCAACCTACTAGGAGACGAGCAAATCGTTCGTGCCGTTTTGGAGCCTTCATAAAGCGCATATGAAGGGGTCAGTACAAGTCCAAATGAAATCGACAACACTCAGCCAGTATCAGTTATAGGTTATAGAGATACTTGGGTTAAATCATTAGTATACGAATAATGTACCCTAATTAGATTCGAAGAGAAGTTTGGTGTGGAACGATTTCACTACAAAGTTATTACTCGCCGAGTATTTCAAATTTGACATTCGAGATCCAAAAAGGAAAAAAAAATATTTGGTCAGAAATATAAGACGTGTTTCAAGAAATGATGTGTTACATGAAGACTTGGATCAGAAATTTCGGGATAATTATGAAACCCTTGTCCACAATAAAAAGAAAACTGGTCGTGGGAGGCTGAAGTAATACTGTTAAAAAATCTTTTTTGTCTGGCAACTTTGTCGTGGGCAGTATTCGTTCGCAGTTTCTTGCGTTTTTACGGATTAACAGCACCATTTATTGATAAGAAAAAGCTCTATCAAATGACACAAAAAGTAAAAATGACGTCCATAAGAAAAGACAAAGCTGATGATGGTTAACCGGAAACGAAACGTCAGACTAAAAATTTAAAACTAGCATCTTGTATATGGAAAAAAGTGGTCACAATTATGTGCCGTTTACTTAGGTAACAAATAAAAACGATTTTGTAAAATGTCATTTTTTTTCTGGATATCTCCGAAAGTAGTCGGAATTTTTTCAGTTTCAAAACGACATTTTGTTAAGTATCAAACTACTCAACTTTGCAACATGGAATGCTCCCTTCTTCATTCATAATTAAATTATTCGATTTATCTCTTACAACTTTAAAGCGCATTGTGCAATGTGCAATTAGACAATTTTTGGTCGTGATGTATAGGTACTAGTAATTTACTCCAATTTCACGCATAAACCTATACCTATGCCGATGGTTTAAACAAATATGCATGCCTTACAAACATGTTTGTGATTTTCAGCGAGTTTAAATTGCGATTCAAAAAATGGCGTCCGCTTGCAAACAGTTTAACAACCAGCAACGCGTTCAGTAAACGTACTTATGTAAAAAGCGCAAACGGTTTGCAAACAGTTGGTTCTGGCAAACGCAACCCTATCGTTCACCAGCGCCTAAACAGTTTGTGTTTGCAAACGTAATCAAAGCGCAAACACGTTTGGTTCTGGTGAACGCACCCATTGATTGGAAAATTGCATTTATTTTCAATAATACCATTCCTTTGGTTAGATTAAAGATTTAGGATAGGAGAATGTACCAGTAATTGTTTATATGATAAAGATGAATTTTAGATAAGGACCAAACTTAGCATGCTCAGGAGATGAGATTAGATAGTTAGTTAAATTTCCATCAAGTGAGAGGTATAAAACACATTTTTATTACTTAACTAGCCGTGAATAAATTAAAAATGAGCCCTATATCGCCCAAATCGATTCAGCGGTGTCGAAGAAGTACGTGTGACGGACGGATGGACGGGAAAGTGCAGCCAATAGCGATTTTTGACTTTGAGGAAAATACGCTAAAAAAGCACCCAAAATCCTAGTAAAATCTGTTATTCCAATTCTCTTAGATTTAATGGTTTTTAGGAAAAAAATTAACAAAATAACACAAATTTTTGGACTGTTGGGGTTCCAACTGATCCGTTTTGCGCTTGCAATTTATTTGGAGAAAATATTTGTTTTGGTCTTTACCACTTACCTCCTTTTTGACATGTTAGTGTTACAGCCTGTATACGTGAAAGACAGCGCTGCATCAGCACACCTATGGATTAAAAACTGAGCAGCAGCGTCCATTCGTTTATGAATTGCACTTTTGGGCGCCAAAAGTAGACTAGCCTTCGAAGACGCGCCTGACAAAAGGTGGTTAATTTCACCCCTAAGGAAAAAAACAGAATTCCGTCACGCAGGAGTTGCGCGCGTTTACAAGACCTTTTTGACGACATCAATTTGAAAATAATCACTTATAATTGCACAAGAGGTTTGTATTTTACCGAGTAAATTTGGGTTGTTTAGGTAATGAAAATCTGTTACCTAGTAATTAGACGAGAAAAACTGTCAACTAATAAAAATGCGACACCGCAGGTGGAGCATTTTTAGGTTGACAGTTTTTCGAGTCCAATTGCTAAAAGGAAACAGATTTGAATTGCCACAACCCAAATTTACTCGGTTTAAATACAAACCTCGAGTGTAATTCGGCAGGACAATTTAACGAACAAGAAATTCACCAAATTAATCAATTATTGACAGACGTCAAACTAGTCATATGGGAAAGGATAATGCGATTATTGGTTCGAAAATGAATAAGTGAAAAAACCACTAGTGCATTTGTCGCTGGAAAAGTTGCAGGTAACTTTTGCCGCTGTCAAAGTGACAATTGCACTGCGGCTTATGCGATTTTTTATACATGAGTTGAATTGTCGGACTAAAATTGTAGCAGGAAATGGAAAAAACTGAAAAATCGCTGTTTGATTAGATTAATAAGTAATATTGGGGAGATATGGGATTTAATTTTAGATTGTAATTGCCTTTAGATTTTGTGACCAGTGTTTACGAACCCAGTAAATGTATAACCTTGTGTAATTGTGGCAAGCCGAGTGTGTGTTCTAAACATTGTTTGGGAAAATAAATGCAATGTAATTTTGTTTGTAAATCTAGTTTTTTGGCCTTTTGAATTCATTCTCATTGAGGAATAGTGGAATTGCTAGGCCACACAGCAACAGGTATGAATTAAAACCGTTATGGTTAAAATATAATATATAAATGTGTGATAAAATAGTCGTGGTTGATGAAAAAAAAAAACTTTGCCCCTTGTGCATGTAGCGGTTTTATACGATTTTGTAACAAATGGCTTTGCGCAGTTTGATAAACAATAAAAAATGACGTAGGGGAAAGAGGTAAAACCTAAGAGGGTAATTACGGGTCACCCCAAGTGTTGAAATCTATGACTAACAATGAAATGGATTATTTGTGACAATGCGTCGAATTTATTTGGACCTAACGAGCGATTAACGAGCTTGCTAACTTTTGATAATAATAACGGCGATTGTCTGAATCGAGGGGAAATATCCAATTATAGGATATCGCAAACGGCGACAATAACAATATTTTTTTTCGTCCGAACCGCCGCCGCGCCTCGCCATATGGTCAATTTGTTCGCATTTTGCAAACTCCAGATTCCGATATACACCAACTTAAACTTTGTTAAACATAAAACGTAACGCTAATCTGGCCACTTATAACTTATAAAAGCATGTTCGTACTCGTAATATACTTTTAACGTAAATTTACTTTGGGAAGCTTTTCCGCCAGATCAAATTCGTTTTAATCACACACTTTCCCCACTAACATTTCGTGCGCTCTTACGTTCTTTTATCGCATTAAGAACAAATAATCTCTACACTTTTTCTGATGTCTGTTACTGAAATGGGATTAAAACTGACATGCTTTTACTTAATTCGATTCTACATCGCGATTTTTAGTTTGCCAAAGCTCTCACCGTAAAACCCTCGGCGAAGCGTAGAATGCGAAAAAGAAAAAAAAAGCGCCCGTGTCCACACAAAACGCAATTTAAATATTAGATTGCTTCGATACACTCCTCCATATAATATCGTATATTATGTAAATATGAATGTGGTCAAACAATACACGTACATTAAATAACTGGCGGCGATAATGTAGCCACACAATAACATATTGAAGTATCTACTTTGTTTGTCGTAATACTCAAAGGGGTATATAGAAAGCATGTGTACGCCACAACCCCAACGGCACTAGAGGCACACAAGTAATTACGGGGCGTGATACATTTATAAGCCGAAATTACCTAACTACAACTCAATCCGTTTGATGGCCCTAAACCGTTTTAATGCAGACATCTATGATTTGTTACTTTCTAGTACATTATTGATGCCAATTTGGTTAGTGAAACGGGCGCATGCACTAAATTGAATATAGAAAGAGAAACCAAAGTCACTTTCTAACTATCAAATTTGAATTTATCCAGTTTAGGGTATTTCTCGTATGGTTCTCAAACTGCATTTCAGATTCTTCAAAGGATTCTTCTTGTGATTTTGGTTTTTCACGATTTTCAAGAGAGTACTTTTGAAACGAAAGGAAAATGTGAATTGTGTAAGGATTGTAACCATACATATTTAACAAACCATCATGTAAGTAATATTTATTCATTGAAACAAAAGAAGGCAAAAAACAACGAAAGAAGAGCTCTAATTTATTTCATGCTTATCGAGTTTTCCAAAATCAAACAGACATGTTGGTAATTCAAATGTCGTAAAGTACAAGGGCCGTTTGATAAGTCTCCTATTTCTTAATGTTCAAATGATCGAAGAGTTATTTAATGGTGACAGGTTAAACTACATTTCTGTGAGTGTGAGGAAAAGTATCAAGCATGTGCATTGCCAATCGTTTGAATGAGATCTAGTTAGAAATGGAGAAAATTACATTAGAAACTGACACGTATAGCCCATTAACTATACCTAATCTCCAACCTGACTGGCTCTCGCTTTCTGACGCAATTACTTGATCGGCGCCGCATCTGGCAACCATCGAGTTAAAAAAAACTATAAAGCAATAATTTATTGAGAAACTTAAAAGAACAATCAAACAACAAGATTTTGAAGAAACCAGCCCTTTAATAAAACCACTTTGTATATCTTATAATACTCAACTACTAAGATCGGGTAAAAGTTGAAACCCATAGTGGGATTTCATCGCAGTGTGACCACCCGCACGTTAGTGAGGTAGGTATTGCATTGGGGTAAAAAATGAACCCCCCCCTTTTTTTAACGGAAATACACGTTTTGAAGCACCAGGATTCAAATAAACTCTCGATGACCGCTGGCTGTCTGTCTGCGCAGGTGTGCGGGTGGTACCTGTGCTAGCCACACTAAATTGTTTCTGCTTGGAGATGGAACACCGACATCCCTTGCTAAATCGACAAACTCCATGATTTGCCAATGAGTGTTTGGACACTGAAGAAGGATTTCAGCCGATTGCGAAAGAATTGAGTGAACTCTATGCGTCATCTATAGACGGTTTCGTCTGGCGGGAAGGTGATGGCATCCGTTTTCTGAGATGCAACTATCTTGAAAAGAGTAAACAATCAACTATTCGGCACTTTTGGAACGTTTTCGGGCAGCAATCGCGGAGAAACGGCCCGATTTACCGAAGGAAAACATTCGCGCGCCGCCTTGTGTCTCAGAAATTGGTCGATTTGCGATTCCAATTTCCTGCCTCTCCTATTCGCCTGATTTGGCTCCGTTAAATTTCCATCTGCTGCAAAAACTATTAAGATTTTCCGTTTTGGAGAAAAATCTTCCACGAACGACTAGGTAAAAGGGCGCGTGAACGCCTTGTTTATCTTGATTTGTAATTGTAAAGTTGAATATGTGTTAAAAAATTTAAGATTACCTGGTAACAATTGCATTGTGTTATTATAAAAGTTTATCTCCGGTCAGAGCGATAAGGAGTTCGTGATCGCTGCCTAACAGCCAATTAAGCTGTAGATAAGCAGATGTTTACCGTAAGAAAACCGGTGGGAGTTTATCGAAGACGCAAATTCAAGTAAACGTCGTGAAATGGGCGTGTATAGCAGTCAGTTTGTTTTTGGACAGTCAGTCTTGGTGATTGTAAAGTTGCAATAGATAAAACTTAATGTGCTGTAAGAGATTTGACTTAAGTCCCATTCCGATAGGTGGTAGTGCGGGGCCGTTGCCTTGTTGTGCGGTGCGGGCTAGTGCTGTCATATTGACATTTGCTTTCACAATCACCACAAAATTGGCCCGCCTACACAAGTATGACCAATCAACGATAACAGCAACAAATATGTTGCGCTTCTATTGGTGCTTGCTAACTGTAGTGCAGAAAGTTTGAAGTTTACATACTGTAACGTTATTTATAAAATTCGGGTTCGATTTATATCAATATTTATTAAACAAAACTAAAACACTATAAAATCCGTACAATTTATATCGATTATTTATATCACACACTTCGAAATTTATATCAGCTTTTCGCGCTCTATGTTTCGTTCGCACTCGATCTCGTTCGATAGTAGACTGCCGCGATGTTCGGTCCGCAACCATTTATACACGCAAGCAATGTAAGTCCAGTACATTCTAGAATATTCCTACACAAAATCACTATCGCGCGTAGAAAATTTCAGAGCGCCAAAGGCGACGTCATGTCTGGAGCATTTCCGTTACACTGCCCCCTTCTTAATTCTGGACGTCTCGTTCAGAAACTGCGTTAGTATTACTTTTTAATGCCTCGTGTCGGAATCTGCAGTCAGAGCCTGCTCGACAAACACCTTTCTTGAAAAAGTAACAGTCCACAGTTTTGCGGAGGGTCGTCCCCTGTGGGTTGAAGCAGCATACTGTAATTCGAACGCTAGTGTTTCTAAAAATCACTTCGATCATGGTTCGCACTATTTTCCAGTCCAACCCATCTAAACCACATCCAATCTTCGGGATCGCCAAGCTATTTATGTCATAGTATGCCATGAGTTTCTTTAAGTTTTTTAAAGCAGACCAGAGGTTTTCATAGGTGGGTTTGCCTTCTGACGTTTTCTTTGAAACCAAGTAGAACAAAGAGCGTTGACTATCTTCCAAGCGCAGTACTTTACCCACTCGTGGTCTTTGCTTTATCAACTCGTCTATTCTTCCAAATCTTTTCCGGAATACGGAAGCTATACCTCTACCCATGCGAAGGTCTTCGGCGACACAATGGGCGATGGAAACGTTAACCGGAAGCTCAAAAATATTTTGGCAAATTTCCTGAGTAACGCCAAATCGAGCTTTCTTCCGCTGGGCGTAATTTGACATAAAATCGTTAAAGTTTGGCTCGATCCCAAAGCTGCGTTCCTCTTCTCGAATACCTCTAACTTCTTCGTTGTTGTTGGATCCGGCATATCGTGCGAGTCGATTAATGTGGACAACTTTCGGTTTCCGGTGGTTCATTCTGATACGATATATCACGTCATTTATTTTCTTGATCACCTCATACGGACCTTCCCATTGTCTTTGTAGCTTGGGAGAAAGACCTCTTCGTCTCTGTGGATTGTGCAGCCATACCAGATCTCCAGCTTCAAAAGTTTCATTGGCCGAGCGGAGGTTGTATTGATTTTTCATGCGATCGCTGGCAATCTGAATATGACTTCTAGCCAAGTCGTGAATATCGTTCATCTTCGCCTTTAGTTGGTCAACATAATTTTCACCTGCGACATATTCTTCATGGGGTTTACGCCCAAACTCGAGATCACATGGAAGGCGTAGTTCACGACCCAACATAAGGCAGGCAGGAGTCTGACCCGTGGTCTCGTTGACGGCTGATCGATATGCCATAAGGAACAGGTGGAGGTACTGGTCCCAATTTTTCTGATGTTCTGCCACGACTTTTGAAAGATATTTACCCATCGTTCGATTCATTCTCTCCACCATTCCATCTGACTGAGGATGCAAAGGTGTTGTTCTGGTTTTATTGGCTCCTACCAATCGACAAACATCTTGGAACAAAGCCGATTCAAAGTTCCTTCCTTGGTCTGAATGGATTTCTATAGGAACACCAAAACGTGTAAAGAACTCCTTTACCAACACTTCTGCAACTGTTGCTGCCTCTTGGTTTGGAATGGCGTAAGCTTCAGTCCACTTTGTGAAATAATCCATAGCGACTAGGATATATTTATTTCCGCCATCTGTCTCGGGAAACGGTCCTGCGATATCGATAGCAACTCGTTCCATCGGACTACCAACGTTATACTGCCTCATGGGTGCCTTCTTCTTGGAAACTGGTCCGTTTCCAGTAGCACATAACTCACATTTTTGACACCATCGCCGGACATCTTCTTTACGGTTGACCCAATAGAATCGCTCACGTACCCTTTGCAACGTTTTCGTAATACCAAAGTGTCCTCCGGAAGCGCCGTCATGCAATTTTCGCAATACTTCCGACACTTTGCTTCTAGGTACTACTAATTGCAGCGTCGATTCGGTGCCATCTTCACTTTCAAGGGTCCTATACAACAGGTTGTCTTTCAGAGTCAGGCTATTCCATTGGCCCCAATAACTCTTTACTTCAGGACTTGTGGCACTAATGTCTTGCCAGCCTGGTCTTTGTCCGTGGCGCATCCAATTCAGAACAGTTTTTATACTTGGGTCGTTTTCTTGGGCCGTTTTGATTTCGCTTGGCTTCCATTCCTCACTCTCTACAGTTGTTCGTCGCAGATGGCCAATCTTGTCTTCTATTTTAGAACAATGTGTGCAGTTGTCCTTGCACGGTCTTCTTGACAAAGCGTCTGCATTATTGTGAACTTTTCCAGACGACGTAATGTTTACAGTGAAGATCGGGGCTTTGTTTCTGCAGGTCGACGATAGCCCCTTCCTGTCGACCTTTCTTAGTTTTCCGACTGCTGCAATGGTTTTTGGCAGTTGCGGCGAACGTGTCCAATCTCGCCGTGGTTCACGTTTCTTTGCCAGTGACTGTATTGCTTTATTGATCTTTTCTTCCACTACTTTACTGACCTTTTCTTCCACTACTTTACTGACCTTTTCTTCAAAACTTTCAGAGCCACCTTCCTCTTCGATGGTTCTTACCCGGCTCTCACTGCGAGGTTCCACCATACGTACTCGCGCACTTCCATGACTAGCTTTCTTGGCGGCTTCGAATTCTAACGCATGGGCCAAAGCTTTCTCAATTTTGTCGTGCCTAGCCAGTCTCAAAGCCTGCTGGGCATCTCCATCACGAACGGCATCGATAAATGTTTGTACAGCCAGTTGATCAAGAAAGCTCTCCGGTGCCGTAGGGTATGCCAATCGAATCAGTCTAGCGATGTCCGCTTCAAGTTCCTGCAAACTTTCTCCAGGTTTCTGCATTCGGTTCTTGACTTGGGCATAGTAAACTTGCTGAAGGTGTTTATCGCCATATCGCATTTCGAGTCGCGCTACTATTTGTTGGAAGTTCTGTTGATCCTCGGGGATAGTCCGCAACACATCCAGAGCATCTCCTCTCAGAGCAAGAATCAGGGCTGTAGTTTTGTCTTGAAGAGTCCATTTATTTGCCGCAGCCGCTGCTTCAAACTGTCGAACGTACGTGGTCCAAGGAATCTTACCATCAAAAGTAGGTGGCTTTATTCGGGCTTGCTGAACGTCGCCTTCTACTCTCGTATTTGTTTCTGGGTCGACCTTCTTGTAATGAGTAGACTGTGGCACCTCAAGAAGACGGTCCATCAGTAATTCATCTGGGGCACTACTAGTACGCTCTTCCGTAGTCAGTCGCAAGAATTGCTCGCGCAGCTCTTCATACTTGTGCTCAATCTCGACGAATGTTGCCTTAAATGTTTTGGAAACTTCCGTAATTCTATCTTCAACTTTTTCTTCAATTGATTTAGAGACTTCTTCGATAATCTTTCTAGAATTTTCCTCCATCTTTTCGAACTTCTCGTCCATTTTCTCGAACTTTTCTTCAATATTTCTAGAATTTTCTTCATTAATCCTTCTAGAATTTTCTTCCATTTTCTCGAACTTCTCTTCAAAATTTCTAGAATTTTCTTCCAACTTCTCTTGAATATTTCTAGAATTTTCTTGGGTGCTTTTCATTTCTTGTTGCAACACCTGTTGGCCATTTTGGATTTGCTGGAGCAAATTGAGCATCGTTTCTTCCATTTTAGCGGCAGCAGATCTTGTTACAGGCATACACAAGCACAAGCACTTACTTTTAATTAATTTAATTAATCCCACTTCTGACACCAATGTAACGTTATTTATAAAATTCGGGTTCGATTTATATCAATATTTATTAAACAAAACTAAAACACTATAAAATCCGTACAATTTATATCGATTATTTATATCACACACTTCGAAATTTATATCAGCTTTTCGCGCTCTATGTTTCGTCCGTACTCGATCGGTAGTAGACTGCCGCGATGTTCGATCCGCAACCATTTATACACGCAAGCAATGTAAGTCCAGTACATTCTCGAATGTTCCTACTATCGCGCGCGTAGAAAATTCCAGAGCGCCAAAGGCGACGTCATGTCTGGAGCATTTCCGTTACAATACTTTCGGCACGCGGCTGCAATTCGTCTGCACTGCACATGTCATTGTGAATTGTCATATGGGTATATGCGTAATTCAAACTTTTAAGCCCCATTCACATAGGTGGTAGTTAGCAAGCACCAATAGCATAACATATTTGTTGCTGTTGTCGTTGATTGGTCATACTTGTGTAGGCGGGCCAATTTTGCGGTGATTGTGAAAGCAAATGTCAACTTGACAGCACCGACTCGCACCGCACAACAAGGCAACGGCACCGCACTACCACCTATGTGAATGGGGCTTTATAAAAAGGCACCGCACCGCAACAGCACTGCACTACCACCTAGCTGAATGGGGCTTTATACGTCGTAGTCTGAGTTTGTACTTATCGAGCAATTATCGCATAGACAAGCCTTTCTTTAAAGCCTTTTAGCCGAGGCTAGGTTTAATAAATACAGTGGTGTTCACGGTCGCCGTCTACAGCGTAACAGCGGAAGGCGTCCCATTCGATTCGTCTGAATTATCCTTTTACCCAAGGCCGGACTGTGAAAAGTGTGTGTAGCTAGCTAACATCAAAATCAGTGTTGTAGAAATCAAGATTAAAGCGAGTTTAAAGAGAATCGCAGTTGACCGGATGTTAGGCTAATTAAAACATTAATTTGTTTCAATCGATCGACTGTTGCGTGGTATTTGTCCCTGGCCCAGAGTGTCATTTTTTTTACACCTTTATTGAATGTCTTTGTCGAATAAATCTGTTTTATCTGTAAATGATTAGCGTTGTGTTTAATCGAGTCCAAATTACGACCCAGGAGAAAGTTTCCAAGATATATTTTTCTATTCGTTCCCAGGATCACTTCAGGTGTTAACTCAAAAGTTGTTAAATAATTTAGTTTCTTTGGAATTGTAGGGGAGGTTGCTGAATTGCTCTTATTACTAAAATTAAATTCTTATCGAGATTGTTCGTAATATCAGATACCGGACGTACCTTGGAAATTTTGGAATTTATGTTACTATGCCCCTAAATCATCACAATGTTTATATAGATCATGCCCACAAATAATTCGGTTATGCGACTAAAGCAATACCAGAAGAAAGAAAAATTTACGTTTCAAGCGTGTCTAATAGCTTTATCTGGTTCTATAGTGTTGTATGGGTTGAGTGGAAGAACAGAATTGGAGGCGGTCGCCTCCACTAACTGAACTTCGCCCATTAAGTTGCATTACTTTAATTTTGAAATATGCCATTTAGTTTTTTTTTACTGTGATTGTGTGTATGTAACTTAATAAAAGACATTTTTATATTTTGGTTGTAAAGGAGGCGGACAGTGGTAGAAACTCGATTGCAGAGCAAAGCTAGTAAAATGTGCAGGATTGTTGGGCACTGTTCATGAAGTTTGAATCTTACAGTACTGAAAGGTAGCATCTTTTCATTTAGCATTGATTAATTGCACTGGATACATACTAATTTGCACGAAACCTATATAATTCACGTAACTTGCTTATGGTCTAATTGCCTCGAGATGAATGCATTTTTCATGAAGGGTATATAGCCACTGGGGGTATAATTGAAGGACATTACTTAATTGAATTGCGTTGCGCTCATATTCATTACTTTTTGGTACCTAAAATGTAACCTTTGCGAAATTATGTTTCCGACCAACGTTAATTATTATTAATTAAAATTAAGCCGTGCGAAATTATGCGTCCGGCTAATGGCAATTATTTGTAATTGGAAATAAATATATAAATTATGTTAAATTTTGCTTGCCTATTTTGTTTTTTTATATTTTAATGTTATCATTTCATGAATATACTCGTACATGGAAGTGTTTCACAGACATTTCTGCTGGTTTAAGGTAGTTGTAAAAAGCTTACTGCAGCTGCCAGTGAGGCCAGAAGTAAACCTTAAATTTTGGTTCTGTAAACCACAGGCCATTATTTCAGCCGAGTTCGCGTTTTCGTAGCCAATTAGTCCTGAGTACTGTCACATATCCATGCGTTGGTAGTAGACCGAAAAATTGGTTTCTACTAATGCATTAACTGAACCAAGATCCTGAGTACATCTTGAACACAGTAAATCGTCGCCGTAATAGCATTATTTTCTAATAACCCTCCTATTAATTGAAGGGTTTTACTTTTATTTTGTTTCAATCGTAGTCCCCAGTTGTAATGTTCGACTCGACGTCCACGTTTTGTAACGTTACTCAATGATTTTACACGAGATAGAACATACGTAATGCTTTATCATGTACCTACGTAGAAGTTTCATTACGTTTATAGGAAATGCGAGTTCTGAATATAATTGTTATCGTGTTTTGACGTCAGCGTTAGATTTATCAATTGTTAAGGCAAAGTTAAGGGAAGATTATTACAGGGTGTGAGTACAAGTTAGGGCATATTGTAGTTTTCGTTGCGTAGTTAGCGAGGGCGGAATTTTCCACAGGCTTGGTTAGCTTTCATTGAAAATTGAATATACAGGGTGTTGATAGAATGTAGGATATCTTGTGGATTTTGTGTAACGGTTGAGGTTGTATAAAATTTCATATGTACCTCTTCATATGAATAGTAATGACAGGTATATGGTGACAGAATGGTGCGTTTAAAAAGCGTAGGTTTTGAGATAGAAGGTCGCCGTCACAATTGCGTTGGAACCGTATCGGGGTTTTGATACCCAGAGCCGATTAAGATAAGAATAGTCGGAATCCATGGAAACCTTTCCGGTTGAGACGAGCCGTCAATTTTCATTTGTTCCATTGTTCAACGGGGCAACTGTAGGAAAGAGCAATGTGGGAGACGAGCAACGGTCGCCTTAGAGCTCAGGTTTTCCGATGATTTCGAAATAACCAAAATTATTTTAGAAAAAGTTAAAGTTAGCGGAGACGCAGGGGCAGTAATGCGAAATTTCAACTTCCAGGAAGTTAAAAGTGTGGTTGTATTAATAAAAGACCAAGTTTCAAGCGGGTCGGTATAAATTTTTTGTGTGGGTAAAATGAAGAACGGAGTGTCTAAATAAAATCCGGGTGAGCGACGGAGAAACAAAGCTCAGCAAGTTGGTCAGTTTGCAATATCCTATTCGTAACGTGTATTTTTCGTACGAGCGGCATATGAGCTGCCTTCAACCGCATACTACGTCAGTTTTTTTAACAATCATACCAACTGGAAAACATTTTAGTTCATAATTACACAACTTACAAATATGAAGCACGAACGGGGTGTCGTTTACATGGCAGATGTAACCAAAATTTGCGAATGAGCTAGTGTAGGACAGTTTTTGGTTTTGTGATATGGAACTTTCTACACGTATAGAAAGAGAAACACATGACCGTGCATTCTAATGACATCTGTCATTTTTATTAGAAATGGGACGCGGAGAACGAAAACAATAATATTTTCATGGAAACTACGAGACGTAAGCTTGCTATTTTTGAGGTCTAAATCAAATTCCGAATTTTCAGAAGCTATATAATGATTGGCGTCTGTAATATGGAATAAAGTTTTGTATTATACTCGATCGTAAAAGGAAAGCGTATAATAAATAACTAGTAACAATTCGCAGGAAGGTTATTTCAAAATTCAGTTACCATGTTTGTGATCGGCTTGTGCGATGGGTCAGGGGTTTTGATTGTTTTGTGGAGGCGTAGTATATCTTATTTTGCATAAATGCCAAATGTAATGTTTATTCATGACTCCTCAATGTTTATGTTAATTGAATACTGTTATGGGACGGATCTCAAAACCCCACATACTTTAAATATAATGAGAGGTTATGTCTGATCTATTTAACCTTAAGATACCCCTATATTATAATGAGACAGGTCATGCCCTAGTCTTAGTAATTAAGTTGATTTCGGTGAAAGATAGTGGTACAATATTTAAAATATGGGTGTAAAGTCACAATGAAGGGAGAAATAAAATTCTCCGACGTGTAGTACGGGTTGAACACTATTATAATGTGATTGTAAGATGCAAATTAGAAAAAAAAGCAAGAGAGAAAGTTTCTGGAAGGGGAAGCTATTTCTTTCTTCTTCCTTCACGCAATCAATGAAGTCGCTAGAGCTACTCTCGTGGTGGTGATAGGACAAGTGACGATCGCGTGCTATAGATTTCCGTTAGATTTGGCGGGAGTTTTGATTTTTGGTTTTGACTTGTGCAGTCGCTTGTCGGGTGTACCTGGGTTATGACAATACCAACATTTTTTTTTAATCTTAAATGTCAGTAATGAGTTGGTCGAGTCGATTCAATTTGGAACGTGTTGTGATTGTAGACGCCTTCTCCTTAAGAATTTATAATTTAAATGTATTTCATTGATTAATTCCTTTGTTACATTCCTTCTCAGTTTTACACAGGGAGGGTGAAAATGAAGTGAAACGTCAACGAGGAACCGAAAATATCTTCAGAATAGAAGCCCTTTTTGGTTCGTCATCTCTGTGGAATTTTGAAACGATGGCCTTCTACTATAATAGAAAATTAAATATCGGCAGAATTAAAACTTGTCGATCAAAATCAATTGACGATGCCGATTAAATCCCATTGATTAAATAATGCGTTTTACTCAATTGACGAATTCATCAGCAGATATAAACGTTAAGTTAATTTGTTAGCGTTTCGTTACTAATACGCAATAATTATGGCTTGTTAATCGATCAATTCGTTTATTTTTAACAGCTCATATTTGGCATTGAAGCTGTACAATATTTGATAATAATAATAAAGTGTTGCGACTTAAAATTCCATGGTAAATTATGAAGCTCCGGCCTTTTATACTGCCACTTCATAATTCAATGAGCCCGTTGCGTTTTCTGTTGGATACAATGTAAAATAATTAAAGTATTAAGTACATTTAATCTGCAACATGTAAAACGAGCAGCAGGAAATTGGAAACTAAATATGCCCGCCTGCATATTTTCATAGGGTTTGCAGTGGTCCTTAACCAGCAGTCGTACAACCTTCATTTATTCTCATCCGCAAAAGCGCGCGGTAATTGGTAATTTTTCAAGCTGATTACGATCGCCAAGATTAGTAATAAAGATCATAAATCCTTGGAGGGAATATGGCCGCGCGCGGATGAAAATAAGTTTTAAGCCTCCGCCGGAAACTACTTTATCGCTAATGCCTCTTCGGAACGTGTTTCGAGATTATTGACATCTGTCATCGCCACTTTACCTCTCTCTTCTTATCTTAAATTTCGTTATTGTGCAAATAAACGTATTTGGCGGGGTGGGGCGTCACCTGAGAAATAATCGAATTGGCCCCATAACGAGTTCTGGCAACTGAATCTGAAGATATTTACTAAAAAGAATGGGATTTTCGAAGTTACTCGGGCCCTTATTGAAGGTGACATGTTCGCAATAACAGAGGATAAAGTCTGATTTGAAGTAAGCCACGTGTAACTGAGTTCGCGCCGCGATTCCGACGGCATTAGCTTCGCTGAAAAGGGACTTTCCTTTTTATTGAAACTGATGATTACTGCCTGTAAGATATTTATTTACATTCACTTCATATATTAAGGCTTTACCCGATCATTAGTCTTGTCGGAATTGAATTTCGAGCTTTTGTCGAACCCAATTTCGAAAATGATATACTATCTTACCTGTACACGCGCTTCCGTTAAATTAATTTTCATCGCTAAGTCTTCTCTGGTAAATACGTCCGGGTAATGGGTTTGAGCAAATGCGTTTTCCAATTCCTCCAACTGTAACAAATAGTACACTCGGTATGGGCCCATCCTGTATGTGTTCCACTCACCTGTTGTAGTGTAAACGTTGTCCTATTCCTTCTTTGTTTTCTCCTAACGAAGGTGTCATCGTGAATTGCCGGATGGTAGGAGTAACTAGTATCTGCAAATAAAAAACATTCTACAGACAATGCGTTTAAAAACTCAAGATTAGTTACTTAACATTATTTATTGGCGGAAAAAGGTTAGGTTTGCGTTACGGCAGATGCAAAGTTGTGATACGTTGGTTGTTCTGGAAAAAATCGTGGGCGAACTTGGGTCAACCACCTGTGAATTACTGCCGGGTGGATTTTGTTTTGTGCGAAATTGGCATTGAATGGCGAGTAAAGATAAGTGTACGACCTGTAAAATACCGTGGGATATTTCGCGCCTGGAAGTGAGACAGGGTTAAGTATTAAACTACCTCTAACTTAGCGCAAAGAGCGTGCGATATTTACGTAGAAATTGCGTACGACCACGGTAGCGAAGTTTAAGGACCTGTAAACAAACAGTTTCGGTGGCTTTCATAATCGGGGGATAACTTGCGAATTAGAAAATATTACGATAAATACGAACAATGTGACTTATTGAGTTTCATCTTGTAATCCGTCGCGCGTTTGAAGCGGATGATTTTGCGCAAATAATTTTTTTTTCCGAAATGGTCACAGCAGCAAGTTAAGCAAAGTTGTGTGTTTTCCGTCTACGTAAAAAAAAGTTTGTCGAGTGAGCAGTGTAGTTAAGGTTCCCTGATTATTAAAAGTTAAAAGTTTCTAGCGTCCGAGCAGCCACCTAAAATTTTTTAATTTTATTCTTCAACCCAGTTTTGTTTGTCATCTAATTCTAGCGTGAATTTCGCAAACCTTGTGCAACCAGTTGGGTTATGAAGCAAAAAAATGTAAGTAATTTTAAACTTCTTATTTTATTTGACCACCGTCTGTGTGCGGAGTAATATGTCCAAACAAGCTTTGTAAGCTTTCCTTTCTTTCGGGTATTTTGTTTTATTTTGTTTCATTGTGTTTCGGGATAAATTTTTGTCATTGTCAATCAATGAATTGTGTGTTTATTCGTATCCATAGTTTTGATCTCAGATTTTTTCATTCGTGCCCAAAATTTATTTCAGGTGTTAACCAAAAGTTGTGTAATACATTTTTTGGAATTTTCGTAATTTTGCAAATATTTTGAACTATTTACATTTTAAGTGACTTGAAGCAGAAGTGCGACGATTTCAATTTTTCAAGTAGAGAGAGAATTAGGTCCACTCTCTTGGAAAGGATGGTTTAATAGTACTTTGTGTACCAAGGCGGGAAAGTGGTTGTTTTCCGGGGCGAAGGAAGATATGGCCAGGCGAGGCGCAGCCGAGGCTGGCCACTTCCTGAGGCCCGGAAAACACCTTTCGTGCCGTGGTGCACACAATATTTTTTATCCTATGCACTTACATTTAAAATTAATCCCTCAACAACGTCCGACCGCAAGCGCTTGAATTTGGATTTGCTTTAACGCGTCAACGTGCACGCGTTTGTTTTGTTTATTTCCACGTTTCCTGCTGACTACGCGAAAAAAATTTTACGAAACGGTGCAATCTAAGTGGGTCCACGAGTATATTTTTTACTCGTAGATTTACCCCTTTCCCTTATAATACAGTTCAACGCAAATTCAAAGTCTAGCGCGCTTGCGATTGCACAGTGCGGAGTCACCGAAGGGAGTCACGGTGCAACAGAGCAGAGGTGCAAGTGGAGAATACCGATCATGTGCGAACTGAGTTCACATTTCCGGCATTTCACTGGCGCGTGATTATTTCCTTAGAAAATAACGGGATTTAAGGGGTTGTAATTAATACCAGGCGCATTTGAAATTATTACTGGTCTTGTGTATTAACAAATGTGTTTTAAAATTGAATGTGTGTTTTCAGGGACTAAATCACACCGGTTACATTTTAAATCCTTCGCAGTATCCATGTCTTGTCAAATGTTAGATGCTTTTAAGACTGGATTTATGCTTGGCGACGAAAGCGCAATGGGCACACTTTAAATCCTTGATGATCTTGTATTTTAAAAAAATGTGTTTAATAAATAGATTTATTCATTCCTTACAGTCACACTGGACACATTTTAACTTCGGAGTAGTCTCGTATGTTAAAATGCTACTTATTGCGGATAAGCGGTGTTCTACTTACAGTGCAAAGTACGTCTTGGTGTTAAATGTATTGACACAGATGCTCGTTATTGAAAGTAAATGGGAGATTATGACTTCAGTTTGAAACGTTTGAATTGGTCACGTGATATTGGGAAAGTATTCAAATTCACGAAACATTGATAGGTATAGGTTCGCGGTAATTAAATAAATTCTTGAATTCAGTAAAATAAAGTGAACATAGGGTAAATTTAATTATTAAATCAGTGTTGACGATTTTATGTTTCTTATTTAATTAAAAAGAAATAACTTCTTTGACATTTTATTACAACCGCGCCATCTAGCTTACATAAGGCGTATTTTTTTCTCGCCTAGCAGACAAAATTGAATTTTCTCGCTCCATGCGTGCAATTGTCTTCTTTCGCGTCCTCACACAGGCGAGAAAATGTAAGTTTCTCCTTGTATAGGATAAAAACAATTTTGTGTGACGAATTAACCTTCGGCTCAATTTGCAAGATACTAACATTAATTTGTAGATATCCTACGAAAATAAAATCAAAATTACTAGTAAGATTGTCGGAATTTTTTTAAATTTTATATGTGGTAGTGGTAGTGATTCCTGGATACAGTCGTGACTTTGTGAATGCGTGTAAAAGCTGAAAGCGCCAGGAAGTTGGTGGACGTGACGCAATGACGGGGATTTTGCAGTCATGGTTATCAAGCATGCTCAGTACCGTGCTTTTTGCTGAATTTGTGGAAACTTGGCCCACGCCGGAGTTAAATCTAATTGGCTATTGGATCATAATTATAATTAAAGAGAAATTATAACAGTACCAAATATGAAAATTATGAATGTACTGTAACGTAACGCATCTGCTTTTATTTATTTTTTATCTATTTATTTATTTATTTATGCCTTTATTTTTGATTGGGCGGGGTTTTAGTCAAGGCTCCTCTACCAACCCAACCCACTATGCATTTACAAATATCCATGCCCGCACCCGGATTCGCACCAGGGACTCCTTGTATCGCAGTCCAGCTTCAACTGAACTGCGCCACGCGGGCCTTATCTCCGGTGACTAATAGACTTAAAGGCTCCTCGATAACGTTCTAGAAGGATCGCAACAGTCTGTTTTCTTTTTAACTTGTGAAGGAGTGTACCTTCGAAAGAGTAACTTGAGCTAAGGCGTAATTGGCTCAATTGTTTTATCTTTAATAGTTCAGTTAAGAACTCTCTGTATAGTAGTGCGCCAACAAGATAATTCTTTCGAAATGAGTTTATGAACCAACCTCAAACATGTTTCTTAGCTTGTAACGATTTATTTTCTCGATTACAAAGCATTACTATTGCTGACGGTTTATTTACTTTCCTCTTTCTGTCGAGAACCGTATCGAGTTACACTTTCTTATACACAAACAGCTGAGAGCGTAAGTTAGAATGCATTGAATTTTAATTGCCATCATGCATATTTATTTACCTCTGGAGATTGGATTCATTAAATTGGGGATTCCACAGTAATTAGGACGGATTCACCTATAACTCCTATAGTGAGGATTTTAATTGCGTTTTATTCTTCCTTATCGTAAGTAACGCCATTTGCATCTCGTGTAGTTATAGTGTACCTTTCTATAGGTTCGGCTGATATTTGTGTACTACAATTTTCCATCGACAATTGGTATGTACCGGGTGACTCAATAAGACTGTTCCTCGGCCATATCTCGGGAACCGTTCGTCGTATGACTTAGGGGTAAAAAAAATTATTGGGTAAATCGGTCATGAAGAATCGCTGGAAAATATTTTCAAGTTCTAACAATGACCAACAGCGGGCGTAAGTGCAATCTTAAATTTTAAAATTGCATTTTCTTTAAATTTCGCATAATAAACTAAAAAAAATTGTTTCACATTTTTAAAGAGAACCAGTTTATCTATCATTTTCGTAAAAACAAAAAAGTGATTTCAAAAACAAAGATGGTGTGGGGCGTTCAATTGTTTTTGCAATAATGCTCTTTTCAACGATATCAAATTTGTTACAATCGGTCAAAAGGTTAAGAAGTTAAGGCAGGTTATTGCAAAGACAATTGAACGCCCCACGCCATCTTTGTTTTTGAAATCACTGAGTTTTTATTTTTACGAAAATGATAGATAAACTGGTTCTCTTTAAAAATATGAAAAAAGAATGTTTAGTTCATTATGCGAAATTTAAAGAAAATTCAATTTTAAAATTTAAGATCGCAGTTACGCCCTCTGGTGGTCATTTTTAGAACTTGAAAATATTTTCCAGCGATTCTTCATAACCGATTTACCCATTAATTTTTTTACCCCAAGTCATGCGACGAACGGTTCCCGAGATATGGCCGAGGAACAGTCTTATTGGGTCACCCGGTACACTTTTAGGACATCAACGAAGGAGGGTTACCTTTGATTTCTTTTAGGGTTTTAATTTTAGTTCAAGTTCGGGCTCGAATTTTTAGTTCTGGTCAGGACCAGTATAATTTCAGATACGTCACCGTACATACGATTTTTAGTTCGACAGATGAATTTGGGTAACCTTCGATTAAGCACATCATTTGCCTACGAGTGCCGAAGCGTTTGACATGTCTTCTACCTGCTGATAACGAGCGGCCATTTGCTGTGAAATGACTCAACGGGCCATAAACGAGATTATATATCAAGGATCGATCCCCAATAGAGGAACCACTTCCGTAACACTTTAGCGTAGGTATTAGTTAATTCGTAAGGTAAATACCGGAGTAGTATAGAACAACATAAGAACTTCTGCAGATGCACCTCTAAAAAGCATTATGCGAGTGACAAGCCTGTTGAGGGCCCAGAACAAGAGAGGGATAATAAATAAATATAAATAAATAAATAAATAAATAAATAAATAAATAAATAAATAAATAAATAAATAAATAAATAAATAAATAAATAAATAAATAAATAAATAAATACATAAATAAATAAATAAATAAATAAATAAATAAATAAATAAATAAATAAATAAATAAATAAATAAATAAATAAATAAATTTATTTGTGGAAAGTTATGATCCAGTAATTAGTTTGTTAATCGATCATTGTTGATTGGGGGTTTGTTAAACTGGGGAATTTCAATTATATAGTAACGTTACTAAGGTTTGTGAGTAACGTAAGTTATAATTTTAAGTATCTATGGGGATGTATTTTGTGTGATGCGTTATCCATTTGTGGAGACCTCATTATAATTCTTTTGTTTTAGCTGGTTTTTCTATAAACCTTAATAAGAATCTATTTTACTATTTACTTGCTTAACTCTATTGTATGGTGATTTTCAAGTAGGTATATGTGAAGCAAAGTTTGGTTTACCCCAACAATTGTATTACATTGTAGGTACATATTTGTAACATTATTTTGTTTTTATCTATTTAATTCTCTGTATAAACAGCATGTGAATGTACCTCCATTCTAAATTGAAATGTTAAAGTGCTGTAAAAATTCCTACAAGCATATAGCTGAAAGTTTACACGAAAAACTTTATAAGTGTCATCCAACCGCCCCCTAACCCCACACTTTCCACCTAAACAGCTAACGCCATCCATTTGGTTAAAACGTAAATCTACCGAATGACGCAGTTGCATAATTTTATAACACGACGCATGGTTTATAAAAAATGAATTTACTTTGGGAAAGGCAAAAGATAAATTTCCTAAAAAAATTCTTTCCAGAAATGAAATTAAGGGAGAGGTAGGTACACATAGAGTAGAAGGCGCACGATGTATATTTAATGGAAACTCAAATTTATATTTAAAGCGTATACAAAATTTACTAAAAATTTATGAAGATAAAATTTAATTACGTTTCTCATTTCATCAGTAAAGCAGAGCAACCACTTTTTGCAGAAATTACAGGTTCTCCAAACTTTAATTTCGGTTAGATGTAATTACATTAGCGCAACGTTGAGGATATATTAATTAAAATCTCATGTTTAATTCAGTGAAATTGTATATTTAATCGTATAATCTGCTCTGTTTCCCGCGAATTAAAACTGTGTAAACATTGCTTATTTCGAATTTATCAAATATTTATAGTGATTATTGATTTAATATTAAAACTCGGCGCGGACGGTTTTAAATTCGCTCGCCCCCTACTTTCCCAAATTAATTACTTCGCTTTGTTAAAAAGATACCAGCGTACTCAACTTAAATTGTTTGTGTATGTATAGGTAGGTATGATCGCAAATAAGTAGCTTATTTACCTTTTCAAAAGCGTTCGTTAATTATTTAGATAGTCCACCTTCAATTTTGAAGTATTTGGTGTGGGGGGAACGGGAACCTTACACGCTTATCTCGTTTCGCAGTTTCTGTCCAACGTTTGCGTGTAACTCGGCCATTTTGCGTCAATTAAGATTTATACTTTGAATCATTGTGTTACGGGACATAATTAACTAAAGGCAACGTCGGTAATTTATGTTAACGTTTGATGTGCAAGACGTAATTAGAAAATATTTTCAGCGCACCTACACTGAGAAAATGTTTGTGTTTACTATTTAGAGTTGAAAATGTACTCACTCACACTCTTTACTTAAAGATGTACATAAGATGTTACGAATTATGTAATAATAATAATAATAATAATAATAATAATAATATATCCGTTCTAAACAACTCTGAAATACAGACATTTGCGAGACTGCAGCCATCGATAGATACAAATAATTACACGAACCAAACACTCACATCCCTTCAAAAAGAATTCGACAATGCATTGTTAGAATTCTCAAACACTGACCCAACACAAAGACCACGAATACCTAAACAAAGTCACACTACAAAATTACGCACACTTTCACAAACATTAAATGACCAAATTTTACCAAATTACATTAACAATAACACAAGCTTTCATCGACTACACTTTGTTGTGTATTGCGGTGCGGTTGCAGTTTCTAGATGTAACGGTGCAAGAATCGCAATAAACAAACAACAGCACACAACAAAAAAACGCTCACTCCCGGCCTGGGAAAAACGCCTGATAAATCGCATCGATGATATCAGACGTGACTTAGGTCGGATTACACAATACATACAAGGAACTCGTTCTTCAAAACTAACACGACAAGTACAACACATAACTACAAAACTAAACAATCACACCACACGAGAACAAAATACAAACTATAACGAACATAGAACACTGACACAAAAACTATCAATATACACAAACCGTCTAAAACGCTATAGGGAAACTGCAGATAGAAAGCGCCATAACACACAATTTAAACATAACGAAAAACTATTTTACAGATCACTAACACAAAACAGCACTAATGAAAAACTCATTCCACCATCTCTACACTCACTCCAGCAATACTGGTCTGACTTATGGACCAAAGACATTAAACACAATCCACACGCCCCGTGGATTACCACAGAAACCACACGCACTGAATACATTACTCCTATGAATAACACAAACATCACTACAACAGACATCATTCAAACTATTAATCACTTACATAACTGGAAAAGTCCAGGCATTGATAACATTCACAACTTTTGGTGGAAATCTTTTACCTACACTCACTCTTACCTTGCACAACAATTTACTGAACTTCTTAATTCACCAGATCGCACTCCTGCATTCTTTACACAAGGTATCACTTACATGCTCCCAAAAGACAACAATACGCAAGACCCATCTAAATATAGACCAATTACATGCCTTCCTACAATATACAAAATACTTACATCATGCATTACAAACAAAATATACCAACACTGTACTGATAACAAGATTCTATACGAAGAACAAAAAGGGTGTACCAAGTATTCCAGAGGCTGTAAAGAGCAACTCATTATAGACTCTGTTATACTTGAACAATCCAGACATAACAAACGAAAAATACACACTGCATACATTGATTACAAAAAAGCATTCGATTCAGTACCACACTCTTGGTTACAACAAGTACTCTCAATATACAAAGTCAGCAACAATATTACACAATTCCTCAATTACATAATGTCATGTTGGAACACTACGTTAACGCTTACACTAAACGACACAAAACTTATTACCGACCCAATACAAATTAAAAGAGGAATTTTTCAAGGCGATTCTTTAAGTCCGCTCTGGTTTTGTCTTGCTCTTAATCCACTTTCATATTTGTTCAACACTACTAACTTTGGGTACAATATTAAACACAACCACGAAATACATCACAACATTACACACCTGTTTTACATGGACGATCTTAAATTATACTCTTCCACAAGCATAAAACTTAATCACCTTCTGCACATCACCGAAACATTCTCACGTGACATACAAATGGACTTTGGAATCGATAAATGTAAAACACAACACATCACAGCTGGAAAAAGACAACTTTTAGATTATGAGCTAAAACAGGGTAATTTAATAAATTCCATGGACGAGAATGAAACTTATAAGTATCTTGGTTTTCAGCAAAACACACACATTAAACATACGAGTATAAAACAAACACTTATCACACAATACCTGCAAAGAGTACGCAGTATACTTAAAACAAAATTACACGGTAGAAATACAATCAAAGCTATTAACACTTATGCCACACCAGTGCTTACATACTCTTTTGGGATTATACGTTGGGCAAATACAGATTTAGAACAAATACAGAGAAACACACGTACACTATTAACAAAACACCATATACATCACCCTCACTCCTCTACTATACGACTTTACCTTCCTCGTTCGGAAGGAGGTAGAGGACTTACAGATATAAAAATATTGCACCAAACACAAATACACAAGTTGCGACAATACTTTTATAACAAAACAGATACTTCAGTTCTACACAAAACAGTAACATATGCAGACAAATCTTACACACCACTTAACCTACACGAAACTAATATACTCCCACCTCCATCCAAACTTACATACATCACAAATAACATACAGACATGGAACCAAAAGCCGTTACATGGACGATTTCCACAAGAGGTTAGTCAGGATTGTGTTGATTCTATCGCAACGCACACTTGGTTGTCTGAATGTGATATCTTCCCGGAGACTGAGGGTTTCATGTTAGCAATACAAGACCAGGTCATTAATACACGCAACTATAAAAAAACACATACATAAAGACAAAACAGTGACAAACGATTCTTGTCGACTCTGTTCACAAACATCAGAAACAATCCAACATATAATATCGGCATGCACACGACTCGCACAAACTGAATACAAACATCGACACGATCAGGTAGCTAAAATCATACATCAAAAATTAGCACTTAAACACAATCTCATAACAGATAAGACACCATATTACAAATACACGCCACAGATAATACTTGAAAACAACACACACAAATTATATTGGGACAGGACACTACTCACAGACAAAACTATCCACAATAATAGACCAGATATTACACTTATAGA